>NC_082386.1:17873627-17880045 GCF_031168955.1 Gadus macrocephalus
ATGTTTCTCTGCTCCTCTTCCCGCCTCCACACTGCCACGTATTGCCCCCCCCCACCCCCTCACTCCTCCCTCCAGCCCCCACCCCCCCCCCCCCACACACACACACACCTCCTCACTCCTCCTCATCCACTCCAAACCTTGACTACCAGTCCCATGGATGATTCAATGCCCCAGTGGCCCTCTGAGAGGAGCCCTTTAAACCCAACGTGTGGTGAGAGAACCCAACCCACGGCCTTCTCAGTTCAACACACTAATACAACTAAGCTAATACAACTAACTTAAATCAACACAGGTTAAGATAACAGAGTGTGGAATGTCAGTTTCTTCTCAGGTTGAATAATATCATATCTTGTTATATAATAGAAAAACATATATATTTGTAACCGCTTCTTCAAGTTGACGAGTAAATAATTTCTAGGCATCAACCTATTTCTAAAATAAATTATCTTAAAATGTATCTCAATCGATGCATGTTTAGCCTTTTTCACTTATATTGGTGAGTTTATTCAATTAACACACCCTTGATTGGTTGGTCAACTACAACACTTATGTATAGACTGTATACACAATCTATGTTGGCAAAGTAAGATCGTAACACAGTATACTTTTTTATAATTTGTATTTCAATAGGATACTATCAATACAATACAGATGGAAATTTGCTTGCATGGCTGAATCTGGCACATTTAGATGTTGAACTCTGGTGCTCGTGTTTAATAAAGTGTGCTGTCCCTTTTAAATAAAGAAATCTGAATAAACGGTGTGCCTTACATTATGCATCTGTTTTTACAGTAAGCTTGTGATAGTGTATGGTGCATATTCTAGTACCAGGAGAAGATAAGAAAACAGCAACACACAACATAGGTCAAATACTTGTATCACGAATTGTTCTGCGTTCTTATTATGCATGCAATGTTGTAAGTGTAGCAGGGCTGAAGGCCAGAGAAAAGGGGTCCATCTTACGCATGGAAAATAATGTAATCTGCGGGGTATTTATAGAATGCAAGGTTTCCTTAAGAAGTCTGCCTGCAGGTACAACTCGGCCATTAGAAAGACTGCTCATCTTCTCCGGAGGCATTGTCAAACCTCAGTTCTGAAGGAGGACGAGCAGAGAGACAATATAAGACTGACAGCATCTGGACTCTCCCGTTTACACACATTCATGAGCTAAACTAAATAAGGACACACACGAGTCTCCCTCCTCCTCTACATTGATATAGTTACTGTCCAATTTTTTCTTACTGCCCTCCACATAACTCTAATCATGTTACACACAACAGTGCCACCTGGTGGTGAATATATGAACTACTTATTTATTCATGCAGGAAATATCCCTAATTTCATGGTTTAGTTTCCACTCAATCGGGCGCAGTGCATTCAGCATCATTACAAATGTAAGAGAAGTATGCATATTTAAGGCATACAAAATGTTTGCATACAAAATCTTTAAAGTAGTATTTTTCACCATTGTATTCAATAATACGAAGATTCGTTTTTTGATAATAATTAAACCTCTACTATCTATTCTAGACAATACGTTCACATTTAAATGTTTTCCAGGCTAACTTCAATATTTCGTTTCGTGTATAATCGAACTCTGACAACTGCGCATAATCGGAAGCGAGAGGGCGGGAGAAAGCATAACCGGAAGTGAGAGGGCGGGAGCCGAGACTGTACCCGATCGCAGCTAAACATGGCGAGCGTACAGTCTACGAGAATGTGGGGTACAGTTTCCTCCCTGTCGCTCCGATCGAGACTGCACATGCTGTGCTTGTGTGTGACCCTTGTAATACATTTGACGTTGCAACCTGTGTCGGCGAGTCAGCGGCCAAGCAGCCTGAAGGAGATCACGGACGGGAACTGGGAGGACATCCTGGCCGGGGAATGGATGATTAAATTGTGAGTATCGCGCTAACGCTGGGTGCTAAAAGCTAGGCTAACGAACCCAACGCTGTGGTGTGTTTATGTCCACTCGCTGATTCAGAGCTTGACAGTCACTCTATGTTCGTTGTCAACAGGAATGTGATGTGATCTGTTGTATTTCTTGTCCCTAGAGTTCTCGTTACTCATGCCTGTATGGATACAGGTCTAAGTGGACTTACATAACTGGGCGCTTATACTTGGATTATAAACTAACGTTACTATGGGGTCTCACACCGATATGGACTGTTCATACCCTTTGATTCCTCGTTTACTGACTGTCAGAGCGGTCTCTGTGGTTCCTCCCCTCAGCTTCGCCCCGTGGTGTCCGGCATGCCAGCAGCTCCAGCCTGCGTGGAGTGAGTTTGCTGACTGGGGGGAGGACATGGGGGTCAACATAGCCAAGGTGGACGTGACTGAACAGCCGGGTAAGCATCGTTTTCCGCCTACCCCACCCGAGCCTAGGGTTAAAAAGTATCTCTCTCCGGCCCCCTATATGTTAATTTGAGTGTGTGTGTTTCTACATTCCCTAATGATTCACCCCTCCTCTCGTCTCCCCTAAGGTCTGAGTGGGCGGTTCATCATAACATCACTTCCTACAATCTACCAGTAAGTGGTTACTTGTGTTGGTTCATTTCCTCTGTTCGTCTCTGAGCATGAACCTGTATCCTGAGAATCGCCCTCTTCCTGTATTACAAAGTGCTGTCACTATTACAAAGACTTTCACTATTACTCACGCTTTCTGGTTATTAGAACACAAGTGGTGTGTGTGTGTGTGTGTGTGTGTGTGTGTGTGTGTGTGTGTGTGTGTGTGTGTGTGTGTGTGTGTGTGTGTGTGTGTGTGTGTGTGTTTTCCAGCTGTAAGGACGGTGTGTTCAGGGAAGTACCAAGGTGCTCGCACGAAAACGACTTCCTCGCATTCGTTGACGAGCAAAAGTGGCAAGCCATCGAGCCGGTGTCCTCGTGGTTTGGTCCATCCTCCTTCCTGTGAGTTAACCAACACCTGTAGCTGTCATTCGGTGCCTGAAATCATGAGACTCGTAACCAGTTAAAGTATTTCCAATCACGGTGCGTTCAAATTGCAAATCTGCTGCAGGACAAAATAAGAAAGTGACATTCTTTAGAATTTGAGCTAAATGACATACATGTGAAATGGCTACCAGTTTCCCGCTCAGTGTAACCAGAAGTCTCTTCTCTCTGCAGGATGAACTCGATGTCTGCTTTGTTCAAGCTGATCCATGTTTATCCGGGTAAGTGGTCTCCTTGTCCAGAACGACCCACTCTCTCTTCAACGTGTAGAACCCTCTCCTGGCCCCCCCAAGGGTGTGGCTCCTCTGACGGGTCCCAACCTGCTGGTGATGTTGGACGTTCAGCATTGTTTCAGCCCACTCCTTGTTTACGATGCATCAGTTACCACGTTGGAGTTGTAGGGTTATTTGTGCATTCAAAGCGACAAACGACACAGGATCCCTTCCTCGCTGTGTTCCTCTGCCAGTGTTTCACGCACCTGTGATTGACGCGCAAGATGGATATAATCAAACCAATCGGGCACATGATGCGCTAATTGTTCAGAAGTGAGCCGTGGACGTTGTAGGTCAACTGGCTCATGGAGAGGCCGGCACACTCTACTTGGAACAGATAATCTCTCGGCGTGTTTCCACCAGAGGGTGCGGGTCGGTCCAGTCCACAAAGGTGCGTCACGGGTCGCGTTTCCACCGCCAAAAGTGGCCGTGATCCGGACTGAGCCGTACTCCTCTCGCAGTACTCCTCCGTTGGGGTACTGAGACGCTTGAAAGGGTGCCGGCAAGTTCGAGCTACACACGCCGTCCGTTGATAGGTCGACAGAATCGCACTTCTGTGCTACAGGGGGATAATAACAAACAAACACATTACCCGCGAGGTATTTCTGGCGAAACGGCAAAAGCTTCGTTTATTGAAGAATATGTCTCGCAAAAGTGTGCCGTCCTTCTATTTCCTACATTGTTTCTCTTTGTTTCGGTGGTGCGCGTTCTTCTTTTTCACTTTTTCCCTGTGTGGGGCTGCTATGAGATCACGATGATTACGTAGCTGCCGCGGCTATCGCCTTAGGGCTTTTAACCCCGCCCTATGATAAGGGTAGACGGTGGAAACACGAGCCGTAACTGAGCTGGGCTATACCGCCCCCTCACTACTGGGCCGAGGCGCGCTGGGTCCGAATCGTACCCGCCTGTGTAAAAGCGCCATTATTGACTAATGGCTGAATAATGGCCAGGCCAAGGTTGGCTTAGCTCAGGAGGTAGAGCGGGTTGCCTTGTAGAGGCTTGCTAAGGTGTCCCTGAGCAAGAAACCACACCTTGACTGCTCCTGATGAGCTGGCTGTCGCCTTGCATGGTTGACACCGCCGTCGGTGGTGAATGTGTGCATGAATGGTTGGAAGTTGCTTTTGATAAAAGCATCGGCTAAATTTCTTAAAATGTCAAAGTATTACAGATTAATAATAACTCTATATGCTTTTTTCCATTCGGGGTCCTGATTGTATAAATCCTGTGTTAACATTGTTTCTTGTTTTTCAGCGTTGTCATAACTACATGACGGACCAGCTGGGGATTCCTGTGTGGGGCTCCTACATCATCTTCGGATTGGCCACCCTGTTCTCCGGCCTGGCTCTCGGATTGGTGAGTTTATGCAGAGAGAGGGCGGGACTATGGGTTTAGAGAAGAGAGAGGGCGGGAATATGAGTTACATGGGTTTAGAGGAGAGGGAGGGGAAGGGGCATTGAGTTACATGGGTTAGAGGAGAGAGGGCGGGACTATAAGTAAAATGGGTTAAAAGGAGAGAGAGGGCGGGATTATGAGTTACATGGGTTTAGAGGAGAGAAAGAGGGAGGGACTATGAGCTACATGGGTTTAGAGGAGAGAGGGGGAGGGGTGGACTATGAGTTGCATTTGTACAGAGGAGAGACAGGGCGGGACTATGAGTTACATGGGTTTGGAGGAGAGAGAGAGAGGGAGGGACTATGAGTTACATGGGTTTAGAGGAGAGAGAAAAGGGAGGGACTATGGGTTCAGAGAAGAGAGATATTTTGAGTTGCACTTTTCAAATGACTCATTCTCCTCGCCCTGGGTTCTGGTAACCTGCATAAACGGCTCACAGGAAGTGAGAACATGATGTTTCGATAGAGCAGGATAACACTGTTGCAGCCTGCTTTAGGCTAAAGGTTAACGGTTGAGTCAGGAAGTCGTTGATTGGATGATTATCCGACGGTGATGTGGTGGCGGTGTGTCTTCTCAGATACTGGTGTTCATCGCTGACTTCGTGTTCCCCTCGCGACGTTTCTCCTCGTCTGACTACTACCAGAGTAAGTAGGGGGGGGGGGGGCGGTGTGCATATGCAGTCCATTTACCAAGATGCTGGTTTGGATTTCTTCTGATATTTAAATGAAACGGTTTTTTTTGGATGGGTTTCTCTGTGAGGCCTGTACATATAGGATAGTGATGAAGGAAGAGTGTAACTTCTTGTGTTTCTCTAAATAAACCATAGACACAGGTTAGCTGATCCATTACATTTCTTACGTCGAGACCTTTCACCTCGTACAGTTGAAACTGAAATATTTGAACCTTATTTCAGAAAAAAGGTTAAAGTATCTAATCCCAAGTATTGATGTATTATACTGCTGTAGTGAATGTAAACGGTGCTTAAAGTGTGTGTGTGTCTGTGTGTTTGTGCGCGTCCCTCCGTGTGTGTGTGTGTGTAGAGAAGCAGAGCCTGCAGCAGAGCCCGTCTGCTCCAGCAGCAGGAGGCCGACCACGAAGCCGACGGAGAGGAGGACGACGATGAAGACGAGGAAGAGGACGAGGAGGAAGAGGAGTTCGGCGAGCAGGACCAAGATGAGGACTGGACCCGGAGGAGAGGCTCCCCGGAGGGCCGGCCCGAGACCGGGGCACAGGGCTTCACGGAGGAGGCGGTGAGGAAGAGGATCGTGGCTCAGCGACAGAACGAAGAGGAGGACACCTAGACGGCGTCGGCCCGTGGTCGAGAGCCGACCGGTGGCGTTTGGCGGCGGAGGCGGAGTTTGCGGTGGAAGAAAGGTCAGGTCCTGAGGCGGCAGTGTTCCCAGCCGGAGTTCCACAGATAGCCCCCTGAACACCGTGACTCCTCCCCCCCCCCCCCCCCCCTTGAGCCCTATGGACCCCTGGCTCTGCCTCCCTCCCAGGTCTCCCCTTCCCAGGGCTTCCCTCCAAGGCACCTGGTCTCTCTTTCGGAAACTAACCGCCAGCTGGACAATTTAGCTGTTTGAGATTTGAGTGTTTGCTATGCATCTTCTTTCTTTTCCTCCCTTCTTATCCGCTTTTATTTGCAAGTGTTTATTTTTCTGTTTTTTCAGCTGAGGCCTAATTTTAACATTGTGTTTACTCATACCTATATTACTTAAATCTTACGTTTGTTTTGAATAATTGAATTGACTTGTTAACTTCGGTCTTTTAAAGACTCATTCGTAGCTCGAGTCTTTGGAATGATT
>NC_082386.1:17880145-17908152 GCF_031168955.1 Gadus macrocephalus
TTGGTTTGAGGACCAGGGGAACTCAGTGACCTGGTGGGGTTTAGTTTGGTTTGGTTTGAGGACCAGGGGAACTCAGTGACCTGGTGGGGTTTAGTTTGGGCTGAGGACCAGGGGAACTCAGTGACCTGGTGGGGTTTAGTTTGGTTTGGTTTGAGGACCAGGGGAACTCGGTGACCTGGTGGGGTTTAGTTTAGTTTGATTTGATTTGGGGACCAGGGGAACTCAGAGGGCCTTGTAGGGTTTAGTTTGGTTTGGAGACCAGGGGAACTCGGTTGACCTGTTGGGTTGTGTTTGGTTGGGTTTTCACAGAGAGATTGATCTGCTTTGGAGATGCCCATACCTGTCATGGGTATACTAGCATGTCGTACCTGAATAGAAATCGGAAAAAAGTGTAGAAGGAAATGTAAAACGAATAAGCATGGGTAAGTTTGCGAAATGTAAACGAAATACGCAGATTTCGATGAGAGATATTCACGTGCGCGATTTGTGCGTCTACGGCGAAACAGCAATGCATCACAGCGCCTATAAATCACGCCTTACCCCAGGGATCGATCTCTGCTACGTAGGCATCCTACCTCGCTCCCCCCCCCCCCACAAGGAAGAGGAGGCTGAAAGAGTTTGATTAGCGAGGGGATGAAAGAGTTTGAACCCAACAGGGACTGAGAGGAGGCCCACTGTGATAGTCCACTGTTAAAGGGATTAACTCACAGTGCATTCAGCAACACACACACACACACACACACACACACACGTGCAGAGTGAAGGGTTGAGTTGGGAGAGTGGGGACAGTTCAATAGGGAATGGACAGGGAGAGCAGAGGGAAGGGGGGCAGAGAGGGAGAGGGGTGGAAAAAGAGGTGACAGAAACATAGAGAGAGAAGAGTGGGGGAGAGAGGGAGGGAAAGGGGGTGGAGAAAAACAAGGGGAGTGACGGGGAGCCATTGAGGGAGTGAAAGGGGAGAGAGTGAGATGGGGAGTGACAGGGCGGGATAGAGGGAGTAAAAGGGAGAGAGAGAGAGAGTGAGACAAGGAGGGTCATTCTAGTTCTCTGGTCATTCTAGTCCAATCACATTCCAACGATGCACACACACACAAACACACACACACGTGATTTATCACTTAAATCATGACATCACTCTGACACTGCGCTGCGGCGTTTAACTGATGCCCGTAACCAACGGTGACCCTCAACCGGCATGGTGGCTCGGCTCCAACGGCCTGCTCAAAGGCACCTTGGCTGACAGCGTGCGTCAGCTAACTGAAATAACCCTGGCTGTCATGGCAATTTACCACGCGGCCCTTTGAGGAGCGGGCCCCACCATGGGCGGGCCCCTTGTCGCTTCGCCTCGGGGACAAACACCAGAAGAGATTCGTCCCGGTCGGTTAATGCTATCGCAGATAGCCTAGCATGGGGCCCAGAGACCCTGGCAGTACCAAGGTACAATGTTCCACTCCCGGACAGAAGGTCCTTGGTTCGATGCCCGAACGTAGTAGCAGTAAGAAGTGGCCTACATTGTAGCTGAAGAGTGGCGAAGTTGTAAGATGGTTGAAAGGGCTATTGGACAGTCTAAAGGCTTCTGAGATGGCTCAAAGGGCTATGAGAGAGCTAATCGGGTTCTGAGGTGGTTGAGAAGGTTTGGGGTGGTTGAAAGGGTTCTGAGAGAGTTTAAAGGGTTTGGAGGTTGTTGAAAGGGTTATGAGTAGGGATGGGAATCGAGAACCGGTTCTTGTTCAGAACCGGTTCCGAGTCAACCGATTCCTTGGAATCATTAGCAAGCCTGCTTAACGATTCCGCTTATCGGTTCCGGTCGCGGCAAATGCGTCATGACGTCACACACACGCTGCTTTTGTTTTGGTTCAGAACGCAGCAAACATGGCGCCGCCGAGGAAGAATCGCATTGTGTGTTCACACCAAACGCGACGGGGCGACAAGATCCCATACAAAGTGAACGTTGAGACGCGTATAAGGGCGAAATTTTCGCGGGAGAAAACCGGCGACAAGTTTTTGTCGTGATGACAGCCAATCAGCGTTCAACAGCGTGATAACTGAGTGACATGTGTAACGTAACAGCCAATCAGCGTTCAGCCGTCAAACTCAGTGCAGTGCAGTCCGGGGTGACTGCGGCATGGAGGAGAAAGTGATTGTTGCAGTTTGCGACTCCCGGAGCTCTATATATAATAGTATATAATATATTATAATTGTATATATAATATCACGGCCAACAGCTCTGTCGCCTCCGGATGGCCGTAGCGCGGGGAGCTCTCATAGGGATTGGGCTTCTCGGGATTTGTTTACCGGCATTGCTATGGTTTCCGGGCTTGTGTGTTCCAACGGTTTAATAGGTAGGCCCATCTAATAAATCTCTGTCTAATCAATGCTTCATTTTGTTTATGTCAGTTGAATTTTGTGACAAGTTTAATGCAAATGAGCACTGTTAGCATTCCAAAAGGCACAAGCTCTTACTTGGGTGTTTTCAGTCTGTGTTTTTAGTTGTATGGCACATAATGATGGCATATATTTTTATATATTTTTTCGTCTAGAGTCCAATTGATTTGAAAATGCACAATTTCCTAATACTAGAAGCACTTCTGATCAGATATTAAAGAGATTTAATACAAACAAACACATTTATACTTATTTTCTCACCCAATGAGAATCGATAAGAGAATCGATAAGGAATCGGATCGATAAGCGGAATCGGAATCGTGAAATTCTTATCAATTCCCATCCCTAGTTATGAGAGAGTTGAAAGGGTTTGGAGGTTGTTGAAAGGGTTATGAGAGAGTTGAAAGGGTTCTGAGATGGTCGAAATGGGTCGAGTGACCAGAAAGGGTTTTTTGAATTTGTTTAAAAGGATTGAAAGGCTTTTTAAGTGAGTTAAAAGGGTTTCATAAAGGGGATTGTGAAGGAGTCTGTGTTTACCATCTGACCCGCTGGGGGTCCCTGCCTGGTGCGTTACGTCACCACAAGATGATGTCATCTCCCTGCCGCTGGGGATGACCTACCAGTTAGTGGGCCCCTGGTCATGTGCTGTTTCTCACTAATGGCCTTTCTCACTGCTTTGTCCGTTGTGGAACAAAAAGGCCCTTTGAAAGGCATCAGGCATGGACCGAAACATGTATGATTTGTATTATATTGATTCCTTCATTTAAGCTTTTTCCTTGCATTATCGTTCCTCTTCATTTCCCTATCTTTGCCTTCTCAATTATCTTTGCCACCATCTCAACCAGCCTACTTTGCCTCTCTCTCTCTCTCTCTCTCTCTGTCTCTGTCTCTGTCTCTGTCTCTCTCTGTCTCTCTCTCTCTGTCTCTCTCTCTATATGTCTCTCTCTGGCTCGGTGTCTCTCTCTGGCTCGGTGTCTCTCTCTCTATATGTCTCTCTCTCTGGCTCGGTGTCTCTCTCTCTCTCTCTCTCTCTCTCTCTCTCTCTCTCTCTCTCTCTCTATGTATCTCTCTCTCTCTCTCTCTCTCTCTCTCTCTCTCTCTCTCTCTCTCTCTCTCTCTCTCTCTCTCTGGCTCGGTGTCTCATTCTCTCTGGCTCTCTCTCATTATGTAGTTTGTTATAATTTCAAAGCTTCTCATGATCCAACCAGTTGAGACATTTCCCACCATTGCATCCCGATGGGGCTCAGGGAAATTCCAGAATTACCTCTGAAGGCTACAGGAAGAAGAGGAGAGTGAAAGAGGCTCAGCTTTGATGACGTGCCTGGAGTTGGAATCCCACAGGAGTGGTTATGGTAGGGGTTTATGTCATCCAATTTCCCAATTTAACCCAAGTGCAATAAACAAGATCCATTACTGTTAGCTAACAGCTTATCCATTAGCCAACATTAACGCTAGTGGATAAATAAAAAACCCAAAGAACATGGAGTTCCTCTGGGGATTTACTAGAACATGAATTAGGATTAATTTGATCCGGTGGCAGAAGATCATCTGCATACAAGCGACATTTGAGCCGTGTAGCCTCATACCACGAGGCTACGATGCTAACCATTGGGCCACCGTGAAGGCAAAAGCGCTGACTCATACAGGCTAAGCTAACACTCCCTCCCACTCCGAGCCAATTCCAATCCTCAAGGTTCCATTTCTTTCTCCAAATGGGTTTTTTCAGGGGAACTTTTCCAACCCGGCCTGGGCAGCACTTTGAGAATATGACTGTATCAAAGGGCTGTATGAATAAAGTTTACTTTATTCATATGCGATCATTGTCGGCTCCCTGCCGATTTCAGGACCGCAGAGCCGCACCCCAGCTTCCGCAAAAGACACTTCACTTCACTTCAGAGTTCACCTGGACTCTGCCAAGTCTTCCCCCTCTTCCCCACAACCCTCTTACGCACTTATTGTATGTTGTATGACCTGGCACTAAATGCATGCACTCATTGTATGTTGTACGTCCTTGAACCTAAAAACAGCACTTAGCCTTGTGTAGCATCTGAACCTAGCTATCTCTGTTGTGTACGGGGAGTGGGTTAACCTAATGAAGAATAGTACCTGGCACTTGGTGCTATGAACATCCTTACTGTGCCGACAGCGATATAGATTGTTTCTCTTCCTTCTGACAAATGTACTCATTGTAAGTCGCTTTGGATAAAAGCGTGTTCTAAATTTCCTAAATGTAAACGATATCCATCCCATCGTTCATCATCGCCTGGACGTTCCAGCGATGGAACCTTCCTCGTCAACGGACCACCGTGCGAGCGCTCGGAACCAGGAAGGAACCACGACGTCGGCTCGGTGAACCAGAGCCATGGACCCAACGAGAGCCGCGGTCACCGGGGGTTGGACAGCGAGTTCTTCTGGCTCGTGTCAGAAGCGATCTCCGCGGGGCTGGTTCCCCCTCTGCTCCGAGGGCTACCATGGCTCTGCGTGTCCGAGGGCAGGGGAGGTCGGAGCGGTGAATCATCGCGATGCATTGGCACCGTCTGCCGCCCATTTCCCCCCCCCCCCACAAAGGCTCTCTGTTTCTGTTTCGGTGCCTCCGCACATTCCCAGCACCGACCAGAGAACATTCTTCTTTAAGAGAGAGGGACGTTTATTATCGGATTATGGTGAGTTCCTGTAAAAGCTGTTGCTCTGTGCTCCATGTCGTCCCAGAGTCAGTCTGATGGAGTGCAGGCTATCCGAACGGGAGAGAAGGCAGGCTTGGCTTGGATTTTGTTTTGTCGTCAATTTCAACCGGTTGTAGTGCAAAGTGATATCCAAAGGCCGGAAGAATTATTAAGCGTGACAAATATGCAGTCGGGGCTGAGAACAGACAGACTTTTCTTCCTCATTCCCCTGTTGGAATTGTTAACTTTATTGAGGTCAAATGGTAATTTCACTTTCCATTAACCTCCCAGCGGAAAAGCTCTCTGTTTAATGGACTTGATTGTCACTGGGCGCCTGCAGGAATCACCCCGCCAGCGCTGATGGTTAGAGAAGATTGCTTTTTTACGTTAACTAGCGGTACCGAGCTGATCTTTACACCACCATCTTTCCCATTCACACTGTTGGACACCAACAGAAGCACACACAAAACTGTAGGAAAACCCCAACACTACACCATCCCTTCTCTTCTGGGCTGGAACCCCAACGTCGACCTGGACTCATCCTTGAGCAAGGCACCCAACACCTCCCTGGTTCTCAATGGCCTGTAACTAAAATGCGCTGCATGTGGCTCTGAATATATAACCACCCGCATTGTGAATGGTTAATAAATTCCCTCTGTAAACCGCTATAAAGAACCTAATACCGTCGTTTGATACTGCCGGGCCTAGGAAAGGATGAACCTCCCTGATTACCACAATCCGTAACTTCTGAGTGGAAACTTCCAGGCTCTTACTCAGCCATGAAGTACCAAACGGGGCCGTTGTGATTCTGCTTGGGAGCTAATGAGCAGCGGGGTGACTGATGATCTGATGGGTGGGGAGGCTGTCTGCTGCCAGCAGGAGACCCAGCCCAAACACTAGGACCCAGAACCAACACTAGGACACAGAACCAACGCTAGGAGACAGAACCAACACTAGGACACAGAACCAACACTAGGACCCAGAACCAACGCTAGGAGACAGAACCAACGCTAGGAGACAGAACCAACGCTAGGACACAGAACCAACGCTAGGAGACAGAACCAACACTAGGACACAGAACCAACACTAGGACACAGAACCAACACTAGGACCCAGAACCAACACTAGGACCCAGAACCAACACTAGGAGACAGAACCAACACTAGGACACAGAACCAACACTAGGACACAGAACCAACACTAGGACACAGAACCAACACTAGGACACAGAACCAACACTAGGACACAGAACCAACACTAGGACACAGAACCAACACTAGGAGACAGAACCAACGCTAGGAGACAGGAACAACACTAGGACCCAGAACCAACACTAGGACACAGAACCAACGCTAGGAGACAGAACCAACACTAGGACACAGAACCAACGCTAGGAGACAGGAACAACACTAGGACACAGAACCAACACTAGGACACAGAACCAACGCTAGGAGACAGGAACAACACTAGGACACAGAACCAACACTAGGACACAGAACCAACGCTAGGAGACAGGAACAACACTAGGACACAGAACCAACACTAGGACACAGAACCAACGCTAGGACACAGAACCAACACTAGGACCCAGAACCAACACTAGGAGACAGAACCAACACTAGGAGACAGAACCAACACTAGGAGACAGAACCAACGCTAGGAGACAGAACCAACACTAGGAGACAGGAACAACACTAGGACCCAGAACCAACGCTAGGAGACAGAACCAACACTAGGAGACAGGAACAACACTAGGAGACAGGAACAACACTAGGACCCAGAACCAACACTAGGACACAGAACCAACGCTAGGAGACAGGAACAACACTAGGACCCAGAACCAACGCTAGGAGACAGAACCAACACTAGGAGACAGGAACAACACTAGGAGACAGGAACAACACTAGGAGACAGGAGCAACACTAGGAGACAGAACCAACACTAGGAGACAGGAACAACACTAGGAGACAGAACCAACGCTAGGAGACGGCGCAGACACTAGGAGACGGCACAGACACTAGGAGACAGGAACAACACTAGGACACAGAACCAACACTAGGACACAGAACCAACACTAGGACACAGAACCAACGCTAGGAGACAGAACCAACACTAGGAGACAGGAACAACACTAGGAGACAGGAGCAACACTAGGAGACAGGAACAACACTAGGACACAGCACCAACACTAGGACACAGAACCAACGCTAGGAGACAGGAACAACACTAGGAGACAGCCCAGACATTAGGACACAGAACCAACGCTAGGAGACAGAACCAACACTAGGAGACAGGAGCAACACTAGGAGACAGGAACAACACTAGGAGACAGGAACAACACTAGGAGACAGAACCAACACTAGGAGACAGGAACAACACTAGGAGACAGAACCAACGCTAGGAGACGGCGCAGACACTAGGAGACGGCACAGACACTAGGAGACAGGAACAACACTAGGAGACAGAACCAACACTAGGAGACAGGAACAACACTAGGAGACAGAACCAACACTAGGAGACAGGAACAACACTAGGAGACAGGAACAACACTAGGAGACAGAACCAACGCTAGGAGACAGGAACAACACTAGGAGACAGCACAGGCACTAGGAGACAGGAACAACACTAGGAGACAGCAAAGACACTAGGAGACAGGAACAACACTAGGAGACAGCGCCAACACTAGGAGAATGTGCTATTTTTCTTTCTAAACCACCCCCTCATGCATGGCCCTTGATGACACAGCTTCCTCTTCCTGGGAACGTGATGAAGGTATTCAAAGCAGGGATCATATCTTATCTGTAGCGACTGATCATGACTCATCCGCCCAGCGGAGCTTCTGATTGGCCCGCCGTCCTCGGCGAGGGATAATCCCCTTCGCTCCGGCGTATGTCAACACGGGACGAGACCAGACCCGCCGCCCGGCACATTCTGCTCCGCTCGCTCACCTCTCGCACCGAGGTGTGATCACGCGCTCACCTGTCATTGGGTGAGCAGTCATTGGGGAACTCAGTGTATCCTATGACTCACAACGTTTAGTCATGGAGCAGGCGCTCTGACGGCGAAATCAGACCAAAGTTATAAAAAAGACAGCAGGTAGGGGTTTGGTGTGTGTGTGTGTGTGTGTGTGTGTGTGTGTGTGTGTGTGTGTGTGTGTGTGTGTGTGTGTGTGTGTGTGTGTGTGTGTGTGTGTGTGTGTGTGTGTGTGTGTGTGTGTGTGTGTGTGTGTGTGTGTGTGTGTGGGGGGTCTCAGGATAGTTGGCCAGACGAAAGCAAGGGCAAAACAACTTGCAAATTACTGCTCAATATCCTCTATTATTGGAAGTCGTCACTTTTGGAGGCGGAGGTGTTGTGTGTGTTCCTAATCTGCCTAATTCCTCATCAGACACACATTGCTGGATCATGCCTGAGCAATGTTTTGTATCTGTAACATTAATGTCCTTATGTGCATCCATTGTGAATTGCGGACATATATAAAGAAGTTAAAATGTGTGAAGAATGCAGGATTAAACCCTGAACACAGAAACAGAGTAACCTGCCTACACGTTACACAGGTGAAGACAATTAACTAACGAGCCAGCGACTTCCGGGCCGTGGGTGTGATCGCGTCACGCACCCCCCCGGGTGCGTATCCATGCCGACGAGCTGGAGCCGAGCACGATCACAAACCAACGTTATCGACGGGATGCGCTGCGTCTGCCTGATGGCGCTCCGTCTTGGTATCCGTGGGTTCAGTGACCCCGCCCCTGCTGATCAACTCCCTGATGACTCTGGTCTCTCCTCGTTAGCAGCCTACGCCGCGCTCAGCGCTTTATCCGCTACGTTCAAACGCAGCCCCCAGATCTCCTCCCTCATCCAGCCGTGCCGCGTGGGGGGGGGGACGAGGGGGGGGGCTGGGTTCAGGGGACCCAACCTTGGGACTGGGTCACCGTGGACTGGTTGTTGAGGGTTATGGTTAAGGACAAGGTTAGGGTCGGGGTTAGGGTCAGGGTTAGGACTCCACCGCTGCCCTGGGTCACTGTGGTCTGGTTAAGGGTTAGGGTCAGGGTTAGGACCCCACCCTGGCCCTGGGTCACTGTGGTCTGGTTAAGGGTTAGGGTTAGGGTCAGGGTTAGGACCCCACCCTGGCCCTGGGTCACTGTGGTCTGGTTAAGGGTTAGGGTTAGGGTCAGGGTTAGGACCCCACCCTGGCCCTGGGTCACTGTGGTCTGGTTAAGGGTTAGGGTCAGGGTTAGGACTCCACCCTGGCCCTGGGTCACTGTGGTCTGGTTAAGGGTTAGGGTTAGGGTCAGGATTAGGACCTCACCGCTGCCCTGGGTCACTGTGGTCTGGTTAAGGGTTAGGGTCAGGGTAAGGACCCCACCCTGGCCCTGGGTCACTGTGGTCTGGTTAAGGGTTAGGGTTAGGGTCAGGGTTAGGACCCCACCCTGGCCCTGGGTCACTGTGGTCTGGTTAAGGGTTAGGGTCAGGGTTAGGACTCCACCCTGGCCCTGGGTCACTGTGGTCTGGTTAAGGGTTAGGGTTAGGGTCAGGATTAGGACCTCACCGCTGCCCTGGGTCACTGTGGACTGGTTAAGGGGCTTGTTGCCCCTTAACCAGGAACAGCACTAGGAGACAGCAATACTAGGAGACAGGAACAACACTAGGAGAGCTTGGGGGCTTAAGGGGCTTGTTGCCCCTTAACGGCGGCTCTTGATCGTGGAGAAGAGCTTCATGATCGCCGGCAGCTTAGTCAATGCTGCTGGGGAGAGAAACAAAGGGAGGAGTGTCTGTGTGTGTGTTTTTGTGTGTGTGGGTATTTTTGTGTGTATGGATGTGACTGAATGGGTGTGTGCGTACGTTGTAGCGTGTGTGTGTGTGTGTGTGTGTTTGACTTTTGTGGTATTGGTTCCTGCATGGTTGGCAGTGGTGGTCTTTAATGGGTTGATTATGGAGATGGGAAGCCCCACCTGGGAGGACCAGCCCCCCCCCCCACATCAAGGGGGCTGCAGACCAGACCTGCTGGTTGTGTTTAGTATTTTCCACATTCACACGTTCAGAGGAATAGACACACACACACACAGGCATGCAGAGACAGACGCATATAGAGACACACACACACACACATTCAGACAAACATACTCACAAACACAACACAAGCTAATCAACACACAGAGACAGACACACAAAGCTCCCACACTGAGGTGGTTGTAAACGGTTTGGTTACACACCGCAAATACATCAGGCGTTAAGTCAGAAAGTTGATCCAAAATCGCCTCTTATTACACCACAAAGACGTACGCATGGACCACAGACCTACGTCACCACCACCCCAAGTATCTGTGCAGGCCTGACAACCCCCAACACAACCCCCACAACCTCAAACCCCCACCCCCACCACCTCCCACCCAAGCTCACCCCCTCCCACTCTCATCCCCTTCCAACTCCACCCCCACCACCTCCACCCTAACCACCTCCAACCCCACCACCTCCCCCTCAACCACCCCCACCACCTCCAGCCCCATCCACCTCCACCTTGCAGTGGTCTACCCAAACGCCTCTGGGTCTCATCTGCAAAACTCCGTCTGGGGATTTAGTTTTCTAACACCGCTGTGGTTTCTAAGTGCTGACGAAACGCTTTCAAGTCCTGCAGAGAAGAACGGTGCGGTGGACCTGAGAGGCCGTAATCCGATAACGCCTGAGTGCTGCACACACGCGTCCGATGTGTTAGCGATCTGTTTGAAACCTCCCCCCGTTTCAGTGACTTTAAAACACAACACCAGACAGATCTGAGGTCATGCATCGGCCATTCCTACAAATCATAGAAAAACTATTTACTGAGGACAGTCAATTGTGTGTAATGTATTTATTAAAGTATTTAGAATAATGCATGTTCCTGCAGCTAAGCTTTTAATGTCCCAACAAGGTTGCAGTGTAATAAAACACAAAGGCTGCATCCGAATACTCATACTTGACTGCTATATAGTAGGCATTTTGTAGTACGTCACAAATATAGTGAGTCTGAATGCTCAGTACGCATTGTGTATTAGGCAAAAAGTTTCTGTATGCGTACCACCGCCACAAGATACAACGGTAGGTCACTACGCTATCCCACTATTCAGCCGGAGTCTGGTAACCGAAGAAGAAGAACGCTGCGGTGAAAAAAAGATATAAGATCTGTAAATGTTCGCAGGTGACCTTAATTTTGCCGGCATCTGATGTGCAGCGCACAGAGGGGAAATAGGTCATCTCCAAACATCCGGTGGCGTTTCGGTGGTGTTCGGAAGGCGTTCTACGCATAGCTGTAGAACGTACTACATTAACGGTCAAGTAGTAGACGCTGCACAGAAATAGTCTATACTTAGTATTCGGATGCACCCAAAGAGATCCCCTTCGTATATCCCTTAATCACAGGAACAGCCTGAAGGCTCCCCCAGCCCACGTAATGCATCACACGTTCACCCTGAGACCGCTGAAGTCAGGGGGCTCAAACCCTCCCGTGACATGGGCCCCCTGTGGAGATACTCTGATGCAGGACCCTCTTTAACATATTGTGCAGTAAAATACTCAGTACTTTGTAGTGTAATGGGAAGGCAGTAGCTCAGGAGGTAGAGCGGGTCGGCTGGGAACCGCAAGGTTGCTAGTTCGATGCCCGGCTCCTCCTAGCCGAGTGCCGAGGTGTCCCTGAGCAAGACGCCTCACCCTAAGTGCTCCTGACGAGCTGGCTGTCGCCTTGCGCGGTGAACTCCGCCGTCGGTGTGTGAATTTGCATGTGTGGGTGAATGTAAAGCACTTTCGATAAAAGTTCAATAGGTCAATATTTTTACAACAGTGTGTGACACACTCGTCTATTTTTATTTTTTTTTTCTGTTTCGGTTTTAAAAGTATGAAACCAGCATTATCCAAATGAACATGTGTGATATTCTTATAGTGATCCATCAGCCCCGCCCTGACACACACAAGATGACCCTTGCGGTTAATGTGGGTACATGGGTTTTATCACACTGGAAGACTGTGTGTGATAGGCATAATGCACCAGAGTTCTGTTAGGCCCAGGCATCTCCCCTCTGTTCACTGAAGGACTAGAGGTGTTTTTCAGCCCGGGCCACTTCAGCCCGGGCCACAGAACACACTCGTCTTTGACCGCAGCTGCAACTCAGCATGTCTGGTGGTATTCAAATGCTCAGTCTTCTGCATCACTGCCGAGAGATTTGCATGTCGATGATCACATGCCCGCTCATGACACACGTTTACAACATGCAGCAACAGCTGTCTGTGTCAACGGACACACAGGCCTGATCGTCTACACCACTGGTTGACTCTGTGTGTGACCCCAGCATGATGTCCAAGTGGCACAGAGGGAATTCAGTACAAGTCCTCTTTTCAGCCACTATCCCCTTTCTGCAGCCAAGAAAGTGTGTGTGTGTGTGTGTGTGTGTGTGTGTGTGTGTGTGTGTGTGTGTGTGTGTGTGTGTGTGTGTGTGTGTGTGTGTGTGTGTGTGTGTGTGTGTGTGTGTGTGTGTGTGTGTGCGTGCATCTCTCTGTGTTTGTGTGCGTGCGTGTGTGCATCTCTCTGTGTTTGTGTGTGTGCGTGTGTGCATCTCTCTGTGTTTGTGTGTGTGTGTGTGTGTGTGTGTGTGCATGCTTATGTACGCTCATATGTGTGTGTGTGCGTGTGTGCCAGCGTCTGTGTTCGCGTACGTGTGTGTGTGCGTTTGTGTGTGTGTGCTCCTCTGTGGGTGTGTGTGTGTGTGTGTGCGTGCTCATGTACGCTCGTGTGTCTGTGTGTGTGTGTGCGTCTGTGCGTGCGTGCGTCTGATTGTTTTGAGTGTGCAGTGGGTTACGATACTATTCTAGGTCGCTGTGTTTTGTCTTGCTCCAGCCAGTCTGGCACCAAGGCCTTCTGCTCGGCCCCTGGGTCCTGCAAACAATGCTCCCGGGCCGTGGCTATCTCCAGCGGGACCCAGAGAGGCCCCTGGGTCGCCCGGGGCCGGCTGGAGGCTGGAGATAGGTTCACCACACCGGCCACCAGCTGCAGGTCCCGCACCGAGGCTGCAGGCTTGGCATGGCCGGGTCCCAGACTTCCTCCAGATTGGTGAGAAGATAGCGGGCCGTGATAACATGGAGCCAGGAAGGGGGCTGAGGGCTGCTGAGTCTGCAGGGCGCGTGTTGGCCTGTAGGGGCCGGAACACAGAGCCTGTAGGGACTTGAACCCAGAGCCATCTCAAGGGGCCGGAGGAGGAAGGGAGGGAGGGGGGGGGGGGGGGGGGGGGTGGATGGGGGAGATTTCTGCCGGATAAAACCAGATAAAGTCGGTTTCGACCTTCGTGTTTGGTGACGGGGGCTCATGGCGGACACGGCGGCGCTAAAGTAGCCGTCTCCCGCTCCCAGCGCTGAGGACTCAGCCCCGCGTTACACGAACCCTGGGGCCCAGCGTCTAAACGCCACGCCTGAACACAACCAGATGTTCCTCCGGCCGTGAACCCTGCAGCACTGGGACCGCCGGGCCGGGTGTGGGACCGGCCTGGGCTGCGCGTCCAGGCCTCTGAGCCAAACTCCCCCCCCCCCCCCCCCCCTCTGAGTCCTGGAGGCTGGTGTCTCTTTTCTGCTCGTTGGGAGGAAATGAAATTGACGGACCAAAGCCGGGGTCTTACTCGCTGGGCGGTGGTCAGGGGTCCAACAGGCGGAGGTGTGTGTGATGATGGCTGGTGCTAGCTCGGTGTGGCTACGTGGCGGCACCCCCCCCCCCCCCCCGAGCTAAGGCTGGGCGCCCCTGGCGTCAGCTCAGACCCTCAGACCCCCTCAGACCTCGGGGTCTGAAGGTCCTGGTTGAGGGTGCTGAGGGTCCAGGGCTGAGCTGAGGGTCCGAGGGGATGGGGGTCCAGGGGTACTGGGGTACTGGGGGTACTGGGGTCAGCCAGGGGGGAGCGGCAGTATCTGTACTGAACCATATTCTGATATAATCAACGGTATCTACGACTAAACTCGTCTGGTCCTCTACCCGTAATGTCATCAATCCCCTTTGAGCTTTATAGAATTAAAAAAAGTACTTATAGTACTTGTATACTAGTAGTACTATTAGTAAAAGTACTACTAGTAGTACTAATAGTATTTTTTTTTACGGGGAATGGGTTAACCTAGCGATTGTTATTACTTGGCAATTGGTTCTATGAACATCCTTGCTGTACCGATAGCGATACATTGTTGTTTCTCTTCTTCTGACAAATGTACTTATTGTAAGACGCTTTGGATAAAAGCGACTGCTAAATGCCCTGAATGTCGATGTGCTCGTAATGTCTTTGAGCCCTGATGTAGTATAGAGACGAAGGGAAACGACGTACAGAGGGCAGAGTGCTTGTTCACTGGGTAATTTTAGAGAGAAAAGGGGCAGATTAGTGGGGGATGAAGCTTTGGTTGATCAGGTTTTTATTTCGGCATTCAGGACCTGACTGGCATGCTGCAGTTGGGGTATCGACTTTCCAACACCTACTGTCAAAGTAGATCAAACCACAAAAGTTTTTTACCATTGGTTGGAATGGTAAGCCCGCCTTCTCTGGACTGGTGATGCAATCCCAGAACCACCTTTGCTTTAACTTCTTCAGTCATTCGATGTCGTCAGCTAAATCCGCTGTTCTGATGGGTATTTTGTGATACTCTGTCCAATAGGTATTTGTTAATTCTTTGTCCAATAGGTGCACCATGGTACTGTGAGAAGGGCTGTCTTTATACTGAGCATTCAAGTGACTCTCTAACAGCGAACAGTTTCAAAGGAGAAGGGCTGGCTCTCAGCAGGGGGAAACATGCTTGTGTTGTAACTGAAGACTTGGGGAAGCTGGGGAGTTTTGGAGCACGAGAACATCTTTATGTGATTAATCTCCATGGCCTGCGTGTGTTTTCACTGAAAACAGAAAAGACTTTCACATTCCGCAACATCAGCTGTTCTCCTGACTGAAAGATGGCCTCAGCCACCCGAGGCTGGGCCGGAGGATTATCCCCCCTTCTCTTAAATCAAAGTCTTCCTCTTCATCTTTTATATTTCCTACTGGAAGACTTGAACTAGAGATGTGTTATCTTGATAGGTAGGTTGACTGTCACTTTAATCTCCTCTGTCTGTGTCCTTGTCTCCCTGTCTGTCTGCTAGTCTCTCTCTCTCTCTTTCTCTAGACAGACAGACGGACGGACGGACGGTCAGTGTCTCTCTTTCTATATCCTTGTCTGTCTGTCCTTCTGGCTATCCAGCTATCCTCCCTTCCTTCCCACCTCCCTTCCCTCCCTCCTGGTTCCTTGGCCGGTTCCTCCCTCCTGGTTCCTTGGCCGGTTCCTCCCTCCTGGTTCCCTGGCCGGTTCTTCCTTCCTGGTTCCTTGGCCGGTTCCTCCCTCCTGGTTCCTTGGCTGGTTCCTCCCTCCTGGTTCCTTGGCCGGTTCCTCCCTCCTGGTTCCTTGGCCGGTTCCTCCCTCCTGGTTCCTCCCTCCTGGTTCCTTGGCCGGTTCCTCCCTCCTGGTTCCTCCCTCCTGGTTCCTTGGCCGGTTCCTCCCTCCTGGTTCCTATATGGGGTAAACCACATCCATTCCTTCCAGATGGAGCCCAGCCGCAGGCCCCGGGGCTCTGGAAAGACCCTCCGCTCCCTCTGACGTTAGCCCCCCCCCCCCCCCCCCTCCACCAAGGCCCAAGAGCCACATGCTAACCATTAGCATGGTGGAGGGGTGGGCTACAGCTCAGCCTGCGTAGAGCAGCGTGGTGGCTTCAGTCCTCCGGCTCTCGGGCTCTGTCCTGTTCTGATTGGATGATATCCTCGTATATAAACACAAACACACACCTACATTAACTCACACACACACACACACACACACACTTACATTAACTCACACACACACACACACACACACACACACACACACACACTTACATTAACTCACACACACACACACACACACACACACACACACACACACACACACACACACGCTGCAGAAACCCACAGTAGGCTGCAGTACATCAGTAGGTAGAGCAGGTTGTCTGTCAAACGGCGGGTTCTTGGTCGAATCCCCGGCCCTTCCTCCAGATCCAGCCCCGACTGCTTCGGAAAGGCACGCTGTGACCTTGTTTGGTCGAGACCCCCCAGAGGGTCGGGCTGTGTGTATGATTGGGTGCCACTCTTGTAAAGTGCTTAGAGTGGCCCTAGGTTAGAGAAGCAGCACATAAATGCACTCCATTTACAAACACACGCACGCGTGCACGTACGTATGTACATACATACATGCGTACATACATACGTACGTACGTACATACATACGCACGCACGCGTGCACGTACGTATGTACATACATACATGCGTACATACATACGTACATACACACGCACACACACACACACACACACACACACACACACACACACACACACACACACACACACACACACACACACACACACACACACACACACACACACAGACCTTTATTGGAGCCTTTGACGTAGACTACATCTTGTATTCTGGTTTGTAAACATGTAAGACACGTGTGATAGTGTTTAGCAGCGGTCTGTTGCTAGAGTCCCACATGGAAGGCACCTAGCGACACTCACTCAGCTATTAAAAGTTTGCAGGAAACTGGAAATTAGTTTGAGTGGGAAAAAAGTACCGCTTTGATCTCATTAAATGGGAAAAGGTGTATTTAGGTGCACTGTGGGAAATAGGGTTTTAATGGATGCTTCTATATCCAATAAAGAGAGCAAGGCCTCTGACAGCTCCCATGTGGTCTGCTCCCAACCAATCAGAGTACCCACAGCTAATCATGGGGGATTTTACACCATATCAATAAACATCACAACATTCATATACATTTAGAAAACCCTTCTAAACAGACTAACTGAGGGTCATTACAGTGAGGAATATAGAATATCTCAGAAGTTTCAAACCTATTTCTAAGGGCGTACCTCATGGTAATTAATTTATACTATAAAACTAGGTACCAGGATAAGTCTTCATTTCACAACGCTGTGATACCTCTCGGAGACCATAAAACGTAGCATTGAACCCTTTCCCAGCCCTATAGCGGCTTTCCTCCACATAAACTCCTCACTTCTAAATCCAACACCGAGATGCTCTCTCTCGCGCCGCAGCGTCGTAAAGTACACGCCAATTAAACGCTATTCTCGGCCGCGCTCGCAGCGTGTAATTGTGCAAAACATTCAGAGCGAACGATTGCGATGGTTCTGCTCAGCGAGTCACCGCCCAAATACCGAAATAAGTCTTGCGACTCAAGGAAAACATCCTGCGTGTGTGACGGGAGTGTTCCCCCGCTGGGCTGTGTCGCTCGGCCGCAGCAGAACCGTGGATGTGTTGAGGGGTTGATCTCTGAAAATAGCGGGGCTGTCAAAGTCTACAGGCTGCTGGAGCTGGGAGCTCTGCTCTCGTGAGCACTGGAGACATGAGGGATTTAGTTCTGTCAGGGTTTATTGTGCTGGGAAAGACGACCACAGAGAGAGAGAGGGAGAGGGAGAGGGGGAGAGAGAGGATCTGCATCCAAAGAGTGAGATGTTTGTCTGTTTTCTGGGCTATGGAAGGGGAGGCACACATGTATAGGCAGCACTCCAGGAGATGAGCGCACACCGGTATCACACGCTGTATATTTAATCGACCCAGGGCCTCCACCGTTACATCATGACATCATGACCACCTTCTTATAACAACTGGCCCTGGGTCCACCTTCTCCCCAGTAATCCACCTCCTGTCCTAAAGGGCCTCGCCCATGACTCTGTAAACAAGCGTTTCACTGTCTTACATTCAGACCGTTGTGTAACTCCTGAGTGCATGGCTGTGCGTCCAGAGGGGAGTTTGCAGGCATTCACATCATACTTGTCAATGCCGGTCATGTTTACACTTCACTTCACCTCAGACCACATTCAAATGATCATGAGCAGTAATCTTCCTCAGTGAGACGCAGCCGTGTGTGTGTGTGTGTGTGTGTGTGTGTGTGTGTGTGTGTGTGTGTGTGTGTGTGTGTGTGTGTGTGTGTGTGTGTGTGTGTGTGTGTTTGTTGGGGGGACAGTGGCGTTCACCATTATTACGGTACTATGACTAGTGTTTACTTTCTAATTGGATGCTAAGGTGATGCTATTGTTATTGTTATGCTAACTGCTAACTCTGGGCTTTGATGACGCAATCCATGCTATCAACACGCTTATGTCTCAAAAAATATTTACTTGTAGATTTGGGGGATTTTTTTGTAGAATGTTATTAAGCAGGAAAATGAGCTAACAACGTAAAAATAAAAAGATATTCATATATGTGCTCACGTAAACATTCCACTCATCATTTGTTTTCCGAAGAGCGTATGTCCTGCGGATAAAGTGTGTAGAGAGACAGGAGCTCGAGGAGACAGTGGAAGAGCAGACGGTGAGACCGCTCCACCACAGGGCTGAGGTTCAGCGGCGCTAGGGGCTCCGGCTCCAGCCCGCGCTGTCCAGACACGTCGGCTGTTGTTGACTCTTACTGCAGAGGGGCCGAGGCAATCCGTGCTCTCTTCAGCGGCTCAAACACACAGACAGACACACACACACACACACGCACCCACGCAGCACTATGTGCTGTCGGTTTGGGGAAGTCCTGTGTACTTTCCTGCGCCATGGCAAGGGGGTGAAAGGTGATGAGTTTTCCGGCACTCCTGTGGTCAATGTATTGTTAAGACGAGTCTTGTGGCAACAAGATGCAAATACAAGTAAGAGAAGGAAAGGTGAAACATATTAACAAATACATATCTATATATTTGTATATTTTTATATATGTATACATACTTTGAATACATTTATACTAGTAGAAGGAAATGCACTGTGTGCCATACCTAAGGGCCGATACACATTTCCTGTCATGTGACCTCGAGGCCGGATTACACCAATGGTGGTTTCTTGGACAGTCTCTCTGCAAACAGGTTAATGTTCAGGCTTCACCTAGACTCTGCATAGCCTCCCCCCTTCCTTACTGTACCGATCGCGATATATTGTTTCTCTTTCTTCTGACAAATGTACTTTTCAAAATAGCGTCTTTCTGCCGTTGATATGTTCTAAAATCTTTGAGGGAGAAGCACCTGCAATAAAGTTTGCAGAGTTGTCATCGTAATGGTTTAGTGTTTTATAATACTTTTAAAAGTACTCAATACTAACCTGACCCTATGACAACGAGTCGTCACGGCAACCCGTTGTCCAAGCTTCGGTGCCTGTGGCCGCACATTGAAGACTGAGTCAGTCAGTCTGTCAGAAAGATCCAACATGGCCGCTGTGACGGGACAGCGTCGGGGTTCCCAGGACAGAGAGGAGGAGGAGGGGGGGGGGGGGGGGTCAACCACAGGGTAGTCGCAGGTTGCAGCCTGCTTTACGACGTCCGTTTAGACGGGCTGTTTTTAATCTCCGACGCTGGAATGTGTGAATCCTGGGCCGCACTCACTACTCCAGGCGGATCGGATTGACTCTGAGGGAACTCTGTGGGAGAGGGGTGGCGGCAGACGTCTGCGAGGAGATCAGATTGCAGCTGTTGAAGGACGGGTAATTAGGTTGCGAGCTGTGATGTGCGGCGGGCTTTGACCCAATGAGGGTTCAGTAACATAATATATCATTTATATAGTCGTATACATATTAAAAGGGTCGGCGGTTATGTTTAACGTTCGGGTTTGTAACCTATTACGGATTGTAAAAAAAAAAAGTCACTATCAAATGAAATCTATCTCCCTCAATGAGTACAGGGTATTAATATATCGCGTGTTTTGAAAATAGAGTAGGTTCTCCTCCGGCAATGCCAGGCAAATGGAATTTTGCAGAACGAAACATAAACTGTGTTATCGCACAGCTCTGCACAAAAAACACGGAGAGGAGGCCAACAAATCCAGATAAAATCAAATAAAGAGTAAGTAGTACATTCAAGGATGAAAATGGAGTAATCTCTTCTTGGCCATGTAAACCAGTATTACTTCTGCAAAAACACGTCCCAGTAGGATGTGTCTGAGTAACATGTGTCCCAGTAACATGTGTCCCAGTAGGTTGTGCCCCAGTAGGATGTGTCGAACGTTTCAGCAGCGTCCCAGGAGCGGCGTGCCGCGGCGCGGTGCTATCTTTCCGTCGCACTTCTATTTTTGCCGCGAGCCGCTGATAAACCGCGTCAATTTCAACAGAGCAGATCGAGCAGGGCAGGAAGTGAAAAAGTAAAAGCCATAGAGCATCCGGTCAATTTTCTAAATAAAACACAATACTCAACATTATTACGTCATGACCGGTGGCACCCTTTATCCTCATGTGGCCGACACCGGCCTGGCTGGGATCTGACCTCTGAACTGTGACCTGCTGAACTGCTGTGAGGTGTATTGCTGAATCAGGAGGTCAAGGAATTCCCCCCCCACCCCCCCTTCTCATGGTTCGTCTCTCCATGGGTCCTCTCCCCATGTGTCCCGCCCGACCGAACGTGGATCCAGCTGGAGAACCTGGGCTCTGGGCCAGGGGGTCGGGTTGTAAAGTAATACGCTCGGTGGAGTGACACGCTTTGGTCGTCAATTTTTCACACATTTTTGTTTCGAAATACCGCACACACAGAAGACAAAGACAGCCGAAAGCTGATACTACAATCATATGAAACATGAAGACAGTCGATCACGGTTGGCATGGACGTTACGACCTAATACAGCGTTCCACAACGACAACATTATCCAGCCTTGCTTCCCAGAAACCGAGACGAAGAAAGCCCTGAGTTTGCTAATGAAGAATGTCTGTCTGTGGGCTTCCACAATGAAGGCATTGGCCTTCCTGCAGTCAGCAGGAAAAACAGCAAGGAAATCACCAACGGTGTGGCGATGTGTCCCGCCGGGCCGGGGCTTACACGGCGAAGGGAGGGCGGGCAGGACAACAACAGTCTGAGGGGATTATAAACGCCGTGCCCAGTGTGGAATCGTGAATCAGCGTTCACACAGCTTATCGTTCCCGGCCACACACTGCAGAGGTTCAACAGAGAACTGTTTGATGTTGTGTTCTCATGATTGACGACGGACGACACCTGTGCTTGCACACTGAGCCGCGGCGGGGGGGGGGGGGGGGGTCTCCTTTAAGACCGGGGACTTTGAAGGCAAGGTGTGTGTGTGGGGTGGGGGGGGGGGGGGTTCGGGACGACGAGATCCTGCATCGAATGTATTTCATACGAGCGTGTCAGGAGGAGAGGAGAAGCATTCGCTGAGGTTGAGGGTGGTGGACTGAATCGGCTGACTTTCTCTCTCAAAACACGACAATACATAAATCTCCAATTCCCCCGATGTCAGGCTCTCCGACGCTGCAGAGAGCGGAATCCATTGTGGACGGTGCGAGGAGAGTCGAGTCAAGATCATTTCTCTAACCCTTAAATCACATTTACAGTCTCTTCTCAAGGCTTCGCACAACCCACCACCCCCACCCCCTCCCCGTAACCCTCAGCCCTCTGAAGGACAAGGAAACGCTCCCCCAAACCCCGAGGGGAGTGCCCTGGACAAAGGAAGGACAGACGATGGATCCCCCCTCCCAACGAGGGTTAGGAGTGGATCGAGGCATCGGATGAACAGGAATAAGAGCAGAGTACAAAGCACAAAGAGAGTGCTGTGAGTGAAGTTGTGCCGGGACTTTTCTTGGAGGGATGGTGAGGAGGCGATGGGGAGGACTTCACAGAACCAGAGTCTGATCTGTAAGTCAGCACGGAGCTCACAGCTCCGACACACAGCAGACACGGAGCCCATCTGGTATTCCCTTTGTGGGGCAAGGCCCGGCGGGAAGTGTGTCCGTACTCCTCGTGAATCACAATGGAGGATGAAAGACGGCCGCGGCTGTTTGAGGATTTTCCACGAGGTTCTAGAAGCGTTGGGCCGACTGGAATATAAAGCTCGCTGCGGATTTAGTTTCCACCTGGGATGATTCGCAGTGGTGCATGCACTGCTGACGTCAATGAGGCCCGGAACTAGGATTCACTGATTCACGGCAGGTGCTTCTGTCCAGAGCAGTGTCTTGACCTGTCATTAGGGAGCAGGTAGAGGTCAGCTGGCTCTGCCTGCAGGTACACTCTGCACACTGAGGTACAGCTTCTCTGTTGACACCTGGAGTCCCTCACCAGAACCACACCAACCTGCACACCAATTCAGAGACAATTCCGATTTTCCAATTCATTGGAAAGATCTAATTTATATCCATTTTAATATGCGCATGTTAATGAAACATCATCTACAAACTCCTGGTATTATAAGGCAGGGCTCGGGCCATTACCTCCCGCTCTGATCCGATTGGCCACGTCAACATACTTATTATATTATGTTGCATCTCATTATACTCGGTTCACAGAGATACAAGCTTGGCTTCATTAATTCCCTGAGCTCAGTCAGGGGGTCTGACCCATACTTTGGAGGATGAGGACAATAATGAACTTGTCGAAGCAGAGACAGAGATTTTTAATATTCACTAATTCACAGCTCGCCGGGAGAGTTCTGGCCCCACCCTCCTGAGACACAGGCCACGCCCCTTACGCTGATGAGAGCGCCGGTGGGATGGATTAAGCCCCCCCCCTGTGATTATTTTAATCAACGGGACAGAGTCCACCCAGGGTCCCACGGGAAGGACGACTTATTCCCACGGTTCCTCTCGCCGATTGGTTGGAGATAGAAGAAGGGGCTCCTCTCATTGGCCGTGTTCTTTCCCAGTCATGACTCTTGATTTATTTGAACCCCTTTGGCCTCTGAATCCTCCCACTCGGCTTACAAGTCGCTTTGCCCAGAGCGTTTTCCAACGTTGGTGAAACCTGACCTCAGTTAGCTGTTGCTTTGAAGTAGTTATGTTATATAACATTATAAAGCATTTATGGATGCACAAATAGATAAGGGTTACTTTTTATTGCTAGATCTTGATGTAATGAAAGACGAAAAGTGTACCGTATACGGCCCTTATAGTTCATTAATTCATTTTAATTTGTATTGTCAGTTTTATCATGATTTGCGACGTAGGTTATATAAAAAAGTTTATGGAAAAGATGTTCATTATATGCGTGACACATATGTGTCATGTTAGCTTGGCTATTCAAACTTTATTGAAAAGGCGGGGGCGTAGGCGTGTCAGTTTATATTTAGCGTGTTCATCCCAAAACCGATTTTATTATGTTGTACAGTGTATAATGATTGTGTATGTGGTACACGCTTTGTGTTATTATATCGGTGTCTTGTAATCCTGTGTGGGATGGGCCACTTGTGTGGCATGACACAAAAATAAACATCATCATCATTTGTGAAGTATTCCCCACTGGTCTCCCTGGGATCCACTGTGGTTAACACACGTTAAATTGAAGGCCCAGTCCTAAGGCATAGGACAGAATAAGACACATTATGAGGTGTAGTTTGATGTCCCAGTTGCATTGTGATATGGAACATCTTGCCGTGTGTTGTGCTTGATACAGAACAGTTCTGAAGACCCTGAGAACTGGCATGTAGACCAACTCATTCATCATCTCCGTGTAGGCCGGGGTCAGGACTGAGCTGGACCTTGCTGTCAGTTTGCGTGTGTGGGTGGGTGTTTTGTTCTGTTTGTGTGCATATGTTTGTGTAAATGTGTGTGTGTGTGTGTGTGTGTGTGTGTGTGTGTGTGTGTGTGTGTGTGTGTGTGTGTGTGTGTGTGTGTGTGTGTGTGTGTGTGTGTGTGTGTGTGTGTGTGTGTGTGTGTACACCTTTGGGTGAGTGTGTTAGCTTGCTGTAAGCACGCACACTGCTAGCTTTTAGCCTGCACACTGCTAACTGTTAGCATGCACACCGCTAGCTTTTAGCCTGCACACTGCTAGCTGTTAGCATGCACACCGCTAGCTTTTAGCCTGCACACTGCTAGCTGTTAGCATGCACACCGCTAGCTGTTAGCACACACACCGCTAGCTGTCAGCACGCACTCGGCTAGCTGTTAGCACTCACACCGCTAGGTGTCAACACACACTCCGCTAGCTGTTAGCACTCACACCGCTAGCCGTTGGCACACACACCGCTAGCTGTCAGCACGCACACCGCTAGCCGTTAGCACACACACCGCTAGCTGTCAGCACGCACACCGCTAGCTGTTAGCACGCACACCGCAAGCTGTTAGCACGCACACCGCTAGCTGTTAGCACGCACACAGCAAGCTGTTAGCACGCACACCGCTAGCTGTTAGCACGCACACCGCTAGCTGTTAGCACGCACACTGCTAGCCTTCCTCATCCAGGATGGCACATTTCCTTCCTCCTATCATAGGGATCTAAATATACATGTTGACAAACAGCCGAGCCACGCAATTAAAGCGCCCGGAGGCGTGGAGGAGCGGAGGCACCCGCCCGCGCCGCCCCAGTCGTTGGTCCGCCGTACGGGTCTTGTAATTTGGGCTCTGGGGCGTGGCCGGTCCGCCGCTGCTCCGTGGAGCGCTGTCAGGCGGGCTCCAGGAATATCCCTCCTCCTCCGCCTCCGTACCAGCTGCAGGAGCCAGGGACACTGCCCGGTCGCACGCCTTCCCTGGAAGGGGACAACGACAAACACGCACGCGCAGGCACATTTCACGCACACACACACGCGCACGCACCCCGTATACACAGACACGCACCGACACGCATACACGCACACACACATACAAGCACACACGTACACACACACAGACACAGACGCACACACAGACACACACACACAGCACACGCTCACATGCACACACACACATGCACACACACACACGTAGACAAATATATATATTAACACACACACATATATGCACACAGTACACAGTAAACTCCTTTTTCCTCACACTGTGCTCTAAGAGGTAAACAGGAAGTGGGCGCTGTGTGGCAGGAAGTTTTCACCCAGCAGTAGCTCCAAGTTCTGGTCGGGATGGTTATGGAGCTTTGGAATGCTGATGAGGATGCCTGGCCGCTTTGCATTCTGGGTAACCTTCTTTAAAACAGCATGGCCATTGTGGTGTTCTTCCTTTTGAAAAGAAAGAACAATAACCCCCTGGAACAGACACAACTGGTTGGATGAGTGAGCAACCAATCCAACAGAAAGTACTAGTGTCAGCCTCCTCTCACCGGTCCCTAGAGGTCAAAGGTCACGGCGTCATCTCGTCATCAATTGAACGTCACAGAGAGAGACGTGGCCCTCCTGGAACGATCCACCCTGTTGATCTCGCCGTAAAGTTCACAACCGGGAAATCTGGTGCACTCATCTGTGCCGTGAACAGACCGACTCTTTAGAGCACTCCCGACCAGACAGAGAATGCGGAGGACAGAAAAGCCAGGGTGTAGCAGGGACAGAGCCGTCCTCCACTAAGGACCAGACAGACAGCCAGGGTGTAGCAGGGACAGACAGGACCAGCGAGGCCGTACCCGTCTTCCTGACCGTCCTGCACGGCGTTAGCCATCCTGTCCAACGTGCGACTGCGGTCGAAGGGAATCTGCCCATCTGGCGCTGCACTGATACCCGATAATAACTCACAAAGCTGTCCCGATCTCTGACGACCGTTGGCCATCTCCCCGCTTTATGTAACCACGACACCGTGTGAAGGCCTGGCGGGGAGGATGGCCACCCCTGCTCTCTCTGATGTCCTCAGAGCTCAGAGGACGGCTGTGACCTGGCTCTCTGTTGACATACATCAAGCTCCTCGTCCTCCCCTTGTCCCCGGGAAGATTGGGATCAGCTTCTTAGGAGCGTCGCCTCCTTCCAAAGCCTGTCTATGATTCAGGACCAATCTGTGTTTATTATCACCAGACGTTCTTGTCTTTAAAACAAGACCGTTTCTTTCCCCTTCCCCCGGGACTGTAAGCCTATAAACCGAACGCCAAAGAACAACTCAGGATTATGTCCTGACCTACAGCTCGGTGCCAGGTCCAGAGCAGAGAGAGAGCTGTGGTCCTCAGGCCCTGACCTGCGTCTTGCATTCGGGCTGTCCCCCTAGTCTTTACTCTCCTCTGTGTTCCGTCGGGGAGATGAACTCTCTCTCTCTCTGACACAGGGTTGGCCCGTAGATCACAGCGGCAGGGGGGAGAGGAGTTTGGCTCATCATATTCCTTCTCTGGTGATACTTCTCTCTCGCGGATCACGAGAGAGAAGTATCACCAGAGATGGAATATGCTGAGCCAAACTCTGTTTAGTTTGGTAGCTCTCTGCAGCACTCGGATGGATTCTTTGTGTGCAGAACATGGAATGTAGCGTGGAGGCTAATAAAGGTGGCGGAGGGAAAACTGTTTGGTTTAGCACAGTGCACAGTGAAGGATATAATGGGAGTTCATATTGAGAAGAACATAGAAATAGACACAAGTAGCAGTAGATAAACAGATGGAACCCCTGGGGGAGTTTAGAAGACTCTAGGAACGACGACATCAAAATAAACGGGATGCAGATTAAAAAGAAAAACGATGGAAACGACCCCATTCAACAGTCGTGCGAATAATGCGTGTGCGTGTGTGTGTGTGTGTGCGCGCGCGCGGGTGTGTGTGTTGCACGTGCGTGCGTACATACTTCTGGACTTTATTCTTCAAATTAAAATGAGTTTTACAGTGTGGTGTGTTAGTTATATGGCTTTTTGTCTGTACGAAGTAGTGATAATCACACACACTCTCTCTCTCTCTCTCTCTCTCTCTCTCTCTCTCTCTCTCTCTCTCTCTCTCTCTCTCTCTCTCTCTCTCTCTCTCTCTCTCTCTCTCTCTCTCTCTCTCTCTCTCTCTCTCTCTCTCTCTCTCTCTCTCTCTCTCTCTCTCTCTCTCTCTCTCTCTCTCTCAAACTAGCGGTAGCTCATTCACCCAACTGCCCCTAATCCAGGCTAATGTTTAAACAAATGAGTTTGTTTAAAGTGTGTGCGAGGTCGCGCTTGGACGCACCAAGCTAGACGAAACAATGTACAACGTAAATAACTAGCTGAGCTGCGAGTACATAATCTGGTCTCCATGGTAACCACATCCCGGGTTAATTTCGGTTTTATTACCTCTGCTCTGTTGGGTAAATATCTAGCGTCTTCACACCGACCGGACTCGCCGCAAAGCCCTCAAATCACTAAACCAACAACCTCACCTCGTAGGTAAACGCTCGAAGAGAATTTTATGTGAGAAAACATTTTAAACCTCCCCTGTCCAACCTCTCATAAATCACTGCCTGTTTTCAGCACTCTCTGATTTAATCTGTTTATTGATAAAGTCATTATATCTGGACGGAAGTCAGGCGGTACATTAGTTTCGAATTTAACTGTACGAAGTAAGTCTCAGCCAAACGATGACCCTGTTTTTATTAGTTTGTTTCATTTATTCTACTTGTGTTCCACTCATTGATCATTATGAGTATCCTTTGCCAAATAGATGTGTTGTTGCAACTTGCTTGGAAATACGTGTACAACTTCGTAAATCGACTAATCAACTTACTTTCCCATCACCTCACCCACCTCTTGCTCTCTGAAGTATGGACAGGGCTGGGCTTGGCTACAGACCTTCCCCTGTTGAGCCACATAGGAGTAGCCTGTCTCCTGCTATTTCAGTAACGTGGATACGTGAAGGAAAGGGTCAACAGACGGGACTTGAAGTTGAAGTTCACCCTCCGTCATGCCCAATAGGGTGGGGTCCAGAGGTCCATCAAGCCACCAGCTCATGCTTTTCTTTTGCTTCTTGCCACACATGTTATTATCGGGCCAGGAAGGAAATGACACACGAGAGACTCCTTGCGTCTGCGCGACAAAGTATGAGTATGTGTGTGCATGCGTGCGTGTGTTGTTTTGATCGAAAAACACTACAGTGCAAACACACAAACGTACACACATTCTGCGGTCAGTATGTCGTGTGTAAAATCAACAACATTACTACTCTCTCCACGTACGGACATTTTTAAATCGCGGTTACCAGGGATACCCTGGCTTAAACAGACGGGTTCCATCACATCGTCGTCAACGGGGCTTTTAATTGGCTGACCGCAAGGCGGACGTCTAGGGACTGCGGCGCAAGCAGCGCTTTCTCC
>NC_082386.1:17908252-17946517 GCF_031168955.1 Gadus macrocephalus
CCCTTCACTAGCCCTACCAGGTGGGAGTTTTATTATCCAGCTCTGTTAGGGAGGGAGGAATGCGGTACTGGAGCCGGTTCCCCGGAGAACCCCCCCCCCCCACCGCGGAGCGCGCTCAGCCCTTTGTCTCCCGCCGATGCCTTTCAACTTCTCCTCGTAAACTTTGTACGTAGGCGCTCCGCATAAACCCGACCGCAGGCTAGCCGGTTGGTGCAGGTCGCTGCAGGGGCTGTAGGGTGACTCCCCGCCGGTAGGTTCCGGGTTCGATCCCCAATGCCCGCTCGCTTATCTGTACATGTATCTCATCTAACTTCATCTGGGCTGCCGGGCAACAGGGGGCGTGGCTGATTGGGGAATGATTTGACACTAGGTTTCTGGTTCTTATATCCCTGTTGAAACAGTGTGGAACCTTAAGTTGAAGGATGGGTGTAGGACCACCATGTCCACTAAAGCCCGCGTGCAGGCATCCTTCATCGAGACAACCGTACACCCCCACCTGCTCCTGAAGGAGCCATTAAGTCTAAGTGGCTTTGGATAAAAGCATCCACTCCATGTTCAATACATTGTGATTCTAACTGGCTGGTATCGCTGGTAATTACATTGTTCCCCCCCCCCCCCTCTGTTCCATTTGGCCGGGTGGTCCCACAGGGGATATGAATATCCCATTAGGCCTAGCGCACTGCGAGCCCGGACATCTGTCTCCATGCCCCGGGACGTTTGGGGGAGTGGGTGATGAGGCTGACGGCTCCTCAGTGCGGGGCTGTTTGGGGCCCCCCCGGGGACCTCACAGCACGGACGTGTCAAAAGGATGACAAGGCAACGTCAGAAGCGAGGAAACATGTTTACAGTGAGAGCAGGACCGCAGGATGTTAACACTGGTTTGCGAGCACTCACTACTAAGCAGGGAGGTTGAAGTAGCAAATTAGGAAAAGCTCCTGATCGGACATTGAACTACCAAACAGCATTCATCATTTTTTTGGAACCTCAAAGCCAAAGTAAGCAGCCTCGACTAAGCCGAGAGACTACATTCATCCTTACTTCTTCAGTTTGCTTCTCAAAGCTATTGCGAATGGCTGGTTTTTCAATCAACCCTTCTGTTAAATACTGCATTTGATTTTGCCGTTTGAATCCCAGACGCTGATTGCAGAGATCCGCGTTGACAGACAGTGGGTTAAGCCCCCTGTAATCTACCCGCTAACGAGGTCACAACAACAGCCTCACATCAGCCTCCGTCGACAGCCCAGCCGCGTCTCCTCCTCGCAAAAAGTAACCCTGGAACGTTTTTCCAGCCCTGTCTCCGACGCCTCTCTGGAATTCTCTCCTGGAGACGGCCTCAGCTAACAGGCTTAAAGGGTCCTCTGTGTTCTCGCTTGGAGACACACAAATACTACACATCAGGATTCACACAAGGGAGATGGAGGCTGTCGGCAAGGACTCTCCATGACATCTCCCCTGTCCTACACTTTCTCCTCCTCCTCCCCCCCCCTACGCCATTCCCCCTCTCCCCCCGGGAACGGGGGGAGAGGGGGAATGGCGTAGGGGGGAGGGGGGGGGGGGGCTGGCGGGGTGCAGTTATTTCAATTAGCCTCAACAAAAAGCCTGGGCCACTCCCCGCTGCGGCCGCGGACGTCCCAGACGAAGGCTAATCAAATCAGGAGGCCGAGAGGGGCCACACAACAATGGCTGACAGCACTTTGTCATCTTAAGAGAGGAGATAGAGGAGGGTGAGGAGGAGGGAGGGGGGGTGGGGTGGGGAGAGAAGAGTTTAAGCAGTGGTGAACATGACAAGTATACCCCCCCCCCCCCCCACAGACACACACTTCAGGCGTGTTTCAACATCACAGGGAGGATTACCGGACATGTTTACACAGGATCCGTTTAAAGAGTTCCGGTCATCCACCCCCACTTTTGGATGGAGGGTAGAGTTGGTTTGGAAAAGGGTGGCCCCCTAAGGTTAAAGGACCAACCTCATGAGGACTTGATTTAGGGTCAGGTGGTTTAGGCTAGTTGAAGGACCAATCCCATGAGGTCTTGACTCTGGTCAGGTGCTTAAGGCTACTGCTAGCCAATGGTCGGGTAGGTAGGTAAAAAGATAACTAATAAATAACTTAAAGGGGCTGTATTTTGATCTATCCATACATCAGTCAACCAGCCTAACCAGTGGACTGTAGCAAATGTCTAACCGTCATACGTCTCGGTGGACAATCCCACATGTGATGTCACTTAGGCACTTGGAAGGGATGATTTTGAAAGGGCTTGTAATGGCTACTCACACTCACACCTGGGGGTGTAACTTTAGGCTTGCGGTGGTTGAGGATCTGTTAATTAAAGGGGTACAGGGATAAGGGGAACTCTAGCTAAAAGTCAGGTTATAAAAGTCGAGTGATGAGGCTCGTTCTAGCAAGAGTGCTGAGGTTGTAAAAGAACAGTACAAGAAAAGTATTCTCAGTCGTATCTCCTTTGTTCATAGATTTTGTATTTTCAAATCTTCCAGGAAAAACGTAAAATAAAGTGGCCCTATATCCCCTTCTATCCTCTACTTCATCTCAGAGATCAGAGCCCCGGGTTCAGTTTTTCATCTGGCTCCGAGGGATTTGACTTATTCTCTTTTTCCTCAAACGGCTTCTCTCCGCGGCTTCTAACTGATCCCAGGTCTATCTTCTGAAGTCGCTTCAAAGCCATGAAGAGGGGGAGGACAGACACACCCCCACAACCCTTTTCATGTTCTACACTCCATCTCCGGGTTGTGAGGGCCTGGCGGGACTGAGACGGGGGCCCCCTCAGAGCACTAATTGGGGGTCAGCGTGTCAACACAGAGGTGCAGGCCGGCCTTTCAGGTTTTGGGGGTGCTCCGTCACGGCTGGCTGGCTGACGGGGGTCTCCACCGCGGAGGAGAGCGGGGGAGACCCCAGCACAGGCTTAAAACAAATGTTTTTCTTAATTTTGGAATGGCAAGATTTTATTGTAAACTGATATATTTTAATAGAGCGCCCACCAATATATATGAATTATAATGGATATTACCTCTTTGCAACTATTATTTAACTATTGGTATTTTTCTTAATGCCATGGATGACAGACAGGTGTTCGTATTTACCCAAGTAGAAATCATAAAACACATATTTAGATCCACAAGATCATCGGGAAAGAATATTACCTGGAACCAAATATTCTATCCATTATAAATTGCTTTCGGGAACATAAGGCCTAGGTCATAAAACAAAACGAAAAGAAATAACTTGAGATTGTCTAAACTCAGTGCTCAACTGGAGTGCACTAAACTTTTAATCAGCAATATATCACGAACGACGAGGTCACTATTTCCCTCCAGGATGACTTCCAAGATTATGCGGCAGTGGGGAGTCGGATGGAATGGAAGCGGTGCCAGACGTGGGCCATACCAAATATCACGCAAACGGGAGGGGAGAACGAGTTATTGTATCATACTTATTTACATTTGTTTTGGTTAACATTACATTAAAACAAACAAATCCCTACTTATATTTATTATAATACTTCAAAGACCTATATTTAAACACTAACCTGTTTTTCATTCGGTTATAACAAACTACAATTATTCTCTGCCGTCCCTCGTGTGGCGGGTCCACCTCTGCACGCTGTATCCGACCGACTTGTTTCATTTCCCAGGTTCAGAAAGAGCCTCCCGTTCACTGCGGCCGTCGCATCGTCCGTTCGCCTGCAACTTTCCGAAGTCTATTCTAAACTCTGGATTTGATTTTAAAGCCGACGATTTATTGGATTAACGTTTCCGAGGGAGTTATTTTAGATGAAATGAAAGGTGAGTTTTATTTTTCACTCCGGGAGAGTATTTATAATCCCATAGTAGTAGTTCACAATGGGGAGCTCACAACATTCCTCCGCTCACATCAAGGCTGTAAACCCGTTCAAGCCAACTCTTTGAATCGTTTTAAAGGGCTTTACAGAAACAGTGTGGTGCTCTACACGTAGGACACTCTAACTAACGTGAAATAACGGCGCAAAAGTTATAGTTTGATATTTCATGTGTTCATTACTTTACCCATGATGATGCTGACACATTTTCGTCCAAGCAATGTCGCAATAATCCTGTAGTTTCAGCACAATATTTCTGCTGCTGCGAGTTTAAGGACCACAATTATTCTAAATACACTACATTATGATGCATCTGTACTCGTGCATAGAGGATGTAGCCTACTACACGTCCGTTGTGGTGTCCGTTAATAAGTCTATTTTAATCGTTGACTGAAGACACGGTTTTGTTGATATGGTCAATCCTACATTACCATGTTGCTTTCTATAAAAGACGACCGCGTTACGACAGCGTAGTAGGCACTAGGCAGGATCACACACACACACACACACACACACACACACACACACACACACACACACACACACACACACACACACACACACACACACACACACACACACACACACACACACACACACACACACACACACACACACACACACACACAGGCTACTGGGACGATAATCCCTTGACATCCCAGGGTGGTATTTATAGTTAAATCTTTTTATTTTAAGCTTGGCTGTGATAAAACACGTTTGACGTTGTTAGTTAACTAGATACTCTGCAGCGGCATTCAGCCACCTCTATGAGTTCAAAGTAACTGGAACTCAGGAATCCCATGCATTCTCTCCTCGCGTTAACATCAGATAATAGATGTCTACTACTGTCTCGTGGGTCTTCACCTCTTTACAAATGGCAGTAACGGGACCATGAAAGCGTCGGGCGGCTTCCATTCACTGCAGCTCGGAATTTCTTCCTCTTGCCCAAAAGTATTCCGGTAGTGCGACCGCAGTGTCACATCTGCGTCTGGAATTTCAGTCGTTTTAGCGTGTAAACAGTGTAAACAGTTGAATGGTCTACCAAACAGCAACAATAACAAAAACACCACAACAAAGTAATAGTAGTCGGGAATAGTACGATATGGATGGAGATAACTGCTCGTTCAGCGCGTTCCGCATGCCCGGGGTAAAGCCCTTCCTCTCTGGTGTCCAGTGTCCGCAGACATCCTGGACACATGGCCGGGTGATCATAGACCTTCTGCGGCCTCATGGTGAACGCGTACCGCCCGCCAGGGGAAAGCGGGGGAACTCTAAGCAGAACATTAAATAATGTTTATTGCTTATCATGACAGAGTTTTCACCGAGTGGCGCAATCAAGGCAAGAGATAACAGGTCTCTCCCGCGGGAAGGAATGGGTGGTATGGAGAGAAGTAGGGAGAGAGAGGAATCGAAAGAAAGAGAAAGGGGGGGGGGGGGGGGGGGGGGGGGGCAAGTGTCGTCTGGCAGGAAGACAATAGCTGCAGGAAACAAGGAGGAAATGTGAACAAAAAGGTGTTCAATTGTGTGTGTAGTGTGTGTGTGTGTGTGTGTGTGTGTGTGTTATACTGTTTATATTGAGGACACTGTCTGTGTGTGTGTCTGTTACTGTTTGTAACAGACACTGTGTCCTCACATTGGGTCTGTGTGATTGTCCATTTCATACAGTCTATCTTCATTAGTCTGTGTGTGTGTTTGTCCCATACTCAGTGTCTATCTTCATTACTGTGTGTGTGTGTGTGTGTGTGTGTGTGTTTGCCTGTTTCATATAGCTAATCTGAATTCATAACACATTCATGTGTGTGTTTGTATGTGATGCAGCATGCCAGTGTGTGTGTCTGAGAGCATCAGCAGAGCTCAGCTGTTAAGAGACTCAGCATACGGCCCTTCCATGGTCAGAGAGAGAGAGAGAGAGAGAGAGAGAGAGAGAGAGAGAGAGAGAGAGAGAGAGAGAGAGAGAGAATCACTTCATAAGCATTTTCCCTGACTCCAGAGAACCTGTTCCACTGAACACAGCTTGTGTTATTACGAGCATACCCAGGCTTCCTTATAATGATGTAATGACACACCAGCAGCAGGGGGGGTAATCTCCCCAAGTGCGGCACCAGGTTGGGCCCCCCTCAAACACGCTCCCCGTCGTTAGGGTGTGAATACATGAATATGTAGACACGTGCACATGCGGCTGGTAGGGGGTGATGCAGCATGTTGACCATAGCACGCGCTTCATCCAGAACTACTCAGGGTTTTGAGTTTTATTTTTCAGTTGATAAGGCTGCAGACATTGAGGTTCAACCCCAGATATATTTGGATCTAGGGCGTTTAGACACTATGGTTCAAAGCGACTTGCAACCTTTCATACACACATTCACACATCGACGGCGGCGACAGCCAGCTCAGCAGAAGCAGTCAGGGTGAGGCGTCTTGCTCAGTGACACCTCGACACTCAGCTAGGAGGAGCTGGAGATCAAACTAGCAAACACCCGCTCTACCTCCTGAGCTACGACCGCCTCCATCTTTTTGGCAGCCAGAGAAAAACTAAGTATTAAACCATCATTCATGTTTCCCTGTGTATGAAAACAATTCCTGAGTTTGTGTACATCTCTGGCTCTGTATCGAACACTGGATCAATGAGAGGGAGGTTGTTCTTCATACATCCTCTCTGGGAATCAGAACGACACCTTTCTACTAGTCTTGGGGTTGATCCACCAGTGACCTTTTGGTTGTTATCACCTTGGGAGCTGGAGGTTTGGTTCTGACATGTTCCTGGGATGCAAAGTGATGCAGGGCCGCGGTCTGGTGGTTCAGACGACTGTTATCACCACAGCCCACACCGTCCTGGGACACAGGTTAATCCCCAAGTCGTGTGTGTTTGTGCATGTGCCCGTATGTGTGTGTGTGTGTGTGTGCGCCCTGTCAGACGTTAGGTTAAGGTAATCCGGGCGCCTGAGGCTACCTCTTCCTCTGCTGTGTGCGTCTGTACCCCCCCCCCCCACCCAGCAAGCCCATGACATGAACAACAATCTTCCAGGAAGTTATTGTTTCCAGAAGGACAAAGGCGCTCATTATGTGTTGTTATTCAAAGTGGTTAAGGTTAGAAGTTGGAGGCTCTGCTGTTTCTCATCTCGTAGGACGTACCTTCATGTCATCTGGTCTTCCAGGGTAAACTTGTAATGATAAGGACTGAATTAAAAGTTGAATCAGGGATTATCCTTTGAACCGCATGGCAACTCATCACAGAGGCTCAAATGGGTGATGAGCCTGTGTTCAGCTCAGTCGTCTCTCTATCTTTCCTTTCACTCTCGCTCTCACTCCTTCTGCCTCAGACTTTTTTTACACTCCGAGCTTCTCCTCTTTGGGGAAAACGTTTCTTGCTCCAAGGAATTGGGGCAGAGAAATTTCCCCTGCATACCTGTAGCGTAGCTTATCATGCATTTGCTACTTACTTAGCTCTGCGATTACTTTATCAGTATCCGTTGTACTACAGTAGCAGTGTTTCCTGTACAGTTACAACAGTGCTCTTAAACATGGGGGTCGATTTGTGTATCTGCGGGCTCTCCTTACAGATAATGTGTGTTTAGATTGTGTCGAACTCAATCAGTTCACAGAGGAAATGGGCTGTGTTTGATCCCAAAACTAAAATATACGATACGACTCGAATTTAGTTTTGTCTCCAATTTAAGAGATTCAATTTAAAGCTTTGCAGCTGTGTTTTTAATTGCTAGAGATGTTATGGGAACACACTCGACTGAAAACATTTAATCTAATACACAGTCTTCAGTTCTTGGTCTCCTTGTACACTTTTACACGTTTCCTCTTTGAAGAACAATGCTCTTAAATCTGCCCGTTCAAATACCGCTTAACGATCCGTACTGTACCGGTTCCTCCAAAACGGAAGACGTTTGTCCGAAACAGAAAGAAAACATCATGGTTTGGGGCGTAGGAGTAATAACAGTTCCTTTTTTAATGCCTTCTTCCCAGCCCTCCCCACACTATTTTAAGCCTGTGTTGTTGGAGCTCCTGTGGTTCTTGCTACTTCTAGCTAGCTTAAACGGTGCGCGGCCCGCATCCAAAGCTAGCTAAAGGCCGCCTGCGGGTTGGGGGAACTGGAGCTAGCCCTGTTCCAACACGTCCGCTAGCACCAGTGCTTCGCGCGTGTGTGTGTGTGTGTGTGTGTGTGTGTGTGTGTGTGTGTGTGTGTGTGTGTGTGTGTGTGTGTGTGTGTGTGTGTGTGTGTGTGTGTGTGTGCTCTTGTACCGTGTCCTAGCTCAAACCCCACATTGGAGCCAGATGTGAGGGGAAGTCTGGCATGATCTCTGCTTGGAGGTAGTTCCGCTCTGGCGTCGGTTCTCCAACTTGAGAACGAGAACCAAGATAACTGGTAGACCTTTTGGTACCAGAGCTCCGTTACGGTGTCTCTATTTGTTCTCCACTTACGATGTCAAAGATGCAATAGGATAATTATAAATAAACGAAACGATTTATTTACTCTCTGTCCGTCCGTCTGCCTGTCCGTCTGCATGTTTGTCTATTTTTCCCTCGCATATAGCGGACTCAGGTTTCTTCTGAGCTGTGTAGCTGTGTGTGTGTGGCGGGGTAACATTCTTGGTGACAGATAGGGTCTTGTTATTAGTTGTTAGCAAAGTCGTGTCTATTTTTCCCACTGTGTTCTCTCTCTCTCTCTCTCTCTCTCTCTCTCTCTCTCTCTCTCTCTCTCTCTCTCTCTCTCTCTCTCTCTCTCTCTCTCTCTCTCTCTCTCTCTCTCTCTCTCTCTCTCTCTCTCTCTCTCTCTCTCTCTCTCTCTCTCTCTCTCTCTCTCTCTTCTAAACGCTCACTGGGTCTGGAACTGAATTCTGTGTTCAGTTCCATCTCCGCATTCAATTCCACCCACCCAGCAAGCGCTTAGAACCAAGATGGCCGGTAGGTGAATGGGGTCCCACGTTCTACTATAACCCCTCGCCCGTTGAGACCTTCTGTAACAAACATAACAGCATTAGCTGAAAGGCCGCTCCTGTCTTTCTAAAGCATTCGAGTCATGTCAGGAAGGAGGCTAATCGGATTGTTGAGTACAGGAAGTCTTGGACAAAAATTCCATTGGGATGAGGTGGCTGGGACCAGTGCAATGGATGGTAAATACAGTAGCTGTGAGGTATTTGTGTGCAGCGGAGTACCATGGCATCTGTCTCCCTAATGTCAGATGTTTTAAATAACAACACCATGCCAGCAAACAACCTGACCTTAAAAGGGTAACATGTGGGACCTTTGTTCCAAAAGGTTAGGAGGTATGCATGGCATTATGTCCAGAAATAGGAGTTCAATGGTATGATCTGACAAACTTTGTTCTACTCATTTTAAGGTGCGGGAAAAAAAAAAGATTGATTCAGAGAAAGAACATTTTGTGTTCATCGTTTTTCCAATTTAAAACACCAAGATGCCGCTTTGATTCATCGTCTTTTTCGGTTCTTTGGTTGTTTAAATCCTGCCCCGCTATCAGGCTATTGTTTTTCAGTCTGGGCCAGAGACATCTTGTTGACCCTGCTAGCAGTTAGTGGGGGAAACCGGGAAGGAATTCTGACAGTCAACAAGCAGATACTGGATGATGGTCGGAGATCACGACCGTGGGAAGCAAGGCCTTCCAGCCTGTTCACCTTCTCTCCTCTACCCGCCTGTTTTTCCAGCTCTGCTTTCACACAGGTTAAAGATAAAAGCATATCTCGGGAGAATACCGATAGTGTGCCATGCTAGCATTCTCTTATGCCCGCGGGGGTCGGTGAGGAAAAGTGTATTGTCAATGTAATTATAGGGAATTTTGTCCATACTGCGCTGCAGCGTGGATGTTTGCTTGTACGGTACATTAGTTCGAAGTCGCAGATCAAGTTTCTCAAGGTTAACTTTTTGGCAATGTTGAAATACATTTATGTATGGTCCTTTGTTCTCCAATAAGAAGAATCTTAATCTCTAAATCCATTCAATTCTTTTCGACCGATAAAAGGACAGAGGTGAGGTATGGTAACGTCAAAGTGTGTTGACCACTGCCTCCCTGACACTAGAGCGACCCTACGAAAACACACAACATGGATGTTTAGACTCCTCTGCTCCTCTACACTTAGTGGTGGGGATGTTTTCGTACACATGCTTAACAACCAAACATCCATATTTTCTGGAGTTGTGTTTTTCCACTCAGCTCTTCTCCAGTTTGCCAGCTCGAGAAAAGCAAGCGGGGGCAGTTTCCTGAGGCGGCTAAGCCCCAGCTAATGCTAATGCCATCTTGTGACGGTGGTGATGAAGGGGTAGAGACTCCAGCCCTCAGCTTCAGCCCTCCTCCTATGCTGACTAAACACTGCTTGGCAGAGACACGCTGGAGAAATGCTAACAGAAATGCTAAACATTCTCTTAAGGTGTAATTTGTCGGTCTAATGGTTCATCCTTCCTTTCTGTACAGTCAGGAGTTATGTTTAATATCGGTCTGTGAACATAGCGTTTTGAGGAATGGCAGTTGTTTTCTTAAAGGTAGAATACATCAACAGAGGTCAATCTAGTTTAATTCCAAATTCCCAATCTTCTTCAAATAGTAATGGAATACATATGTGTTCAAATATAGCTTATCTCTTTCAGCGATAGCAGGACTCACTATGATAGAAAAGGCGTCATTTTGGAGAGCAACGTTTCCCTGCGGTGAGGCAGATACTGGGGTGAATCTTGGAGACAGCAGTGTGTTTTAGTACGGTGCAGTGGGAGGATTTCAGAGGATAAATCAGTGTGGGCCGTAAACTGTCATTCAAACCTTTTGCTGAATTCGAAGAAAGAAAAGCTGGTTCGTGATCTTTAAAAGACCGTTAAAAGATGACTAAAACAAGGGAAAAACGTTCCCAGACGCCGTAACCAGCGGCAATCAACACACCACTCCTCCTCCTCCTCTTGCACGCCAAAGAGGTTAAAACAAGCGTCCACTGATCGTTAATGGAACGACGACCTCAGCGACCGCACCGGTTCCCAGAGCCTTTCTGAGACGTCAGGGTCGAATGTGCATCGCTGGACGTTACGTCAGGTTAGCCGTCGCGTCGAGAGCGGCGCTGCGATGGAGACGGCGACGGTGTTTCTAATTGTGTGTGTGGCCAGAATCAAAGGCCTCCATTGTTGCAATGAGAAGCAGATGTTCGTGTGGAATTCTCCCCACTGCAGCAGTTTCTCCCTCTTTTTTCCCTCTTCTGTTCTTTTGGTTTTTTCCCTCATCCTGCGCTCCGCTTGCCACCTCGCTCTCTTCTTTTCCTCCGTCCTGTCACCTTTTCTACTTTCACAGCCTCTCTTTCCTCGCCTTATTTTCTCTTTAATTCAGCTTCTTTCCCTCTTCCCCTCTCTCTCTCCATCTTTCTTTTGCTTGACCTTGTTCTGTGTCCCCTGTTCTTTCATTTACCTCTCGCTCTCTGAGAGTCTCTCCCAGTCTCTCCCTCTATTTCCCCGTTCCTCCCCCAGTCTCTCTCCCTCTCTCTCCCTCTCTCTCTGACAGCTAGCAGTTAGCTGTCAGCCCAAAGCCTGAACTTGAAGGGCTTCACACACACACTTTTTAAAATAAAGGCGCACAGCTTTATTTAAAAACATAACCACCCTGAATTAAATGTATTTTTGACCGAAACTTTCAAACTCAAAAGATAACCTTCACAGCCAAACACTCTTTATTGCCCTGGCCCCCGTGTCACCTGCGGCAGAACCCTTTCCTCCACATGATCACGTTATGTTGACATCACCGGGGCGGAGGGGAGCTGTGAGCACGTGCACTGCCGGCTGTGTCCCCTACAGGGTTGGGGGGGGGGGGGGGGCTGTTCCTTAGCTACAACATCATCATAGGCCAGGAACATTCCGGGGGAGAGACACCCCCGCCCCTCTGATGTCAGAGAGAGAGAGAGAGACATTTTGAACTTGCTTTGCATAGATAAATTGCTCTTATTGTTTAATTTGGCTTCAGTATATTATTCCCGTTTTATGCATTCGTCTGTGTTAACGTTAACACACGTTATTACAGCTGAGAGGGAGAGAACAGGGCAGATGAAGTGTGCAAAAGAGAGAGATTTATTTATATTAGGAGAGAGAGAGAGAGAGAGAGAGAGAGAGAGAGAGAGAGAGAGAGAGAGAGAGAGAGAGAGAGAGAGAGAATATGTAAGACCCATAGGGAGAGAGACAGGGATGGCCCATGAGAGAGAGAGAGAGAGAGAGAGAGACTTGGAGAGAGCGGAACGCAGACCGTTAGTGTGTTGAGACTCAGAGCTCTGCCACGTTGACACAATCCCTCAGACCTGCTGCGGCAGGCTGGGACACAAAACACTGTGCGCGTGTGTGTGTGTGTGTGTGTGTGTGTGTGTGTGTGTGTGTGTGTGTGTGTGACATTGTTTACGTCCCTCTGAAGAGGGGAAGCACTGATTTAATGAAGTGCCCACACAAACGTACAAACGCACACACATACGGAAGATGAAAGAAAGGAACGAACGATGGATCGGTGGAGACAGATGCATGGAGGGAATCTCCAGATGGGACTAGATGGAGGGATGAGTCATGTGATCATCTCCTCATTAACCTTGGTGCCACCACACCGCTGGTAGAGCGCGCGTGTGTGTGTGTGTGTGTGTGTGTGTGTGTGTGTGTGTGTGTGTGTGTGTGTGTGTGTGTGTGTGTGTGTGTGTGTGTGTGTGTGTGTGTGTGTGTGTGTGTGTGTGTGTGTGTGTGTGTGTGTGTGTGTGTGTGTGTTCACGTGGGAGCAATACCATATATGGAGGGGTGAGATATGTATGTGCGGGTTACGTTTTTCTGTTTATACACCTGTGCATTTCACCCACGTGTACACATTACTATAAATAGAGTTACTCTTGGGTGCAAAGCTGTGTGTGTGTGTGCGTGCGTGCGTGCGTGCGTGCGTGCGTGCGTGCGTGCGTGCGTGCGTGCGTGCGTGCGTGTGTGAGAGACCGAGGCTTCAGTAACGCTGACCTCCACCGTACTGCAGACACCCAGGGGTTAGACACTCGCTGGCACCCAGAGTCGAGTGTCCGAAGCAGGGCTGTTACGCTGGCTAGCTGGGCCGCTTAATGTAGTCTTATGTTTCAGTTAATAGGGTCAAAGTTAACGGCTGCTGTGTGAAGCTAACAGTGCAACAGCATCTCAATTCATTAGTCATAATTACAGCCATACTTTTGGCGGCATGTGGGTCAGGAGGCAGAGCGGGTTGGTTGGTCGGTCACCAGTCCGATCCCCGGCTCCTCATAACCAAGTGTCGAGGTGTCCCTGAGCAAGACGTCTCACCCTAACTGCTCCCGACGAGCTGGCTGTCGCCTTGCTTGGTTGTCGGCGCCGTCGGTGTGTGAATGTGTGCATGAATGGGTGAATGTTGGGCAGTATTGTAAAGCGCTATGAGTGGCCACTGGTTAGGAAAGAGCTATATCAATGCAGTCCACATTTTACTATTTACCCCAAGTGACCTACACTCATTGTGTTATGTAATTTACACAACACATCTTGCTCTACAGGTAGACCGCCCACATCTCCATGGCAACCGCTAAACCTCTAATATTCAGGTATCTATGTGCATACATCCCTGTGTGTTACTGCGGTGCCATGGTCTAGGGTCCGTGTGTGTGTGTGTGTGTGTGTGTGTGTGTGTGTGTGTGTTACAATAGTTACAATTAGGGCATTTAGCAGACGCTTTTATCCAAAGCGACTTACATCGGTTAATACACACATTGACACACCGACGGCAGAGTCAACCATGCAAGGCGACAGCCAGCTCATCAGGAGCAGTTAGGGTTAAGTGTCTTGCTCAGGTACACATCGACACTCAGCTAGGAGGAGCCGGGGATCGAACTAGCAACCCTTCGGTTACAAGACAACTGCTCTACCTCCTGATCGCGTGCGTGCGTGTGTGCGTGCGTGTGTGTGGGATCCCTCCCCTGTTCTCAGAGGCCTCATCCATTACCGTGGAGTCAACACGGTTTCCCACCCCGTGTGTTTACACTGGGATTAGGATTGGACTGTAGCCGATTGAGAGGGACTCAAGTACCGCTGAACCCCGGGTCAGAGGCACCATATCTTTAGTTTTAGGGTTTCGATGGCAGGTGATGAGAGTATGAATAAACAGGAATTGTATTCCATTTGGTGGAGGCTTTTATACGCTCTTTTAATTGTTTTTTTGAACGGAGTTATAACGAACAAGCAGCACACATAGATTAATATTTTTAACACGCAGCGCTTTTATTCCTGCATCTATATTGTAGTTATGTTATTAATTTACCTATTTTATTTCGCCTAGTTATGTCTTCTTTAATCCTCGTGATCCCCCTGTATTTTCCGCCTTTTGGGATTAATTAAGTACATCCTAATATCCTCTTAATAGAGCACACAAGAGACGCTCATCAATGAGTGTCAAAATAGAAGTCCCCCCCTGTGGTCTCCTCGTTGGGCCGGTCGTCCTGGGGGATAATGTGAAGCCTTCCCTGGCTAATGGTGTCAATGGGAAGAAGCCGTTATGGGTCTGAATGGTTCCTTAACAGCCTATTGTTGTCTCACCTGAGACAACTCAAAACCTTTCCTGAAGGTGTCACATGATCCCCCCCCCCCCCCCCCCCTCCCCCTCCAGGCGCCAGGCTACACTCTCCTCACAGCAGTTAGTCGTGTATGTGTATGTGTATGTGTGTGTGTGTGTGTGTGTGTGCCTATGGTATTTCTGTTAGCATTTCTGTGTGTCCGTCTTTGTGTGTGTGTGTGCGTGTTTGCTTGCAAGGAAGAAAGAAAGAAAGCGAGGCAGAAAGCGAGAGTTAGAATCCGAACTAGAGAAAGGGAGAGATCGTGGGAGAGAGACGGAGACCGAGCATTAAGCCGCCACGACAAAACCTAACGTATGCGAGGACCTTTGATGATTGAAAGACATGACGGCCGCAGTTCCAGTTTCTTGTCCAAAACATCCCATAATGTGGAAATTGTGACCGTACTATGTTCGTTCCCTAATGGCACCCGATAGCTCTTTCCTGATTTTTGACACATCCCTGATCAAAAAATGCCTTCGCCCCCAACCAAGTACAAAAAAATGGATTTACTCAGTTACATGCGTCTTTCTTCACTTTGATGCTGTTTGCTGGGCTAACAGCCCAAGCAAACAGCCCTAACATACACTGCAGGGCTGTTGGGTCGGGACTCGGGAGGTGTGAACTTTGGGGGGGGGGGGGGGGGGGTCAGCCCACGTCAGGAGTGAGTCAGCGGGCATGCCTGAGCCCAGAGCCCTCCCTCCTACAGCCTTTGACGACACGACATTCCACCAGCTCTACGCTATGGATCTCCTCTGGTTGTAGTTCTATGGTTGGACTCTGTGGTTCTAGTTCTATGGATCTCCTCTGTGGTTGTAGTTCTATGGTTGGACTCTGTGGTTCTAGTTCTATGGATCTCCTCTGTGGTTGTAGTTCTATGGTTGTACTCTGTGGTTCTAGTTCTATGGATCTCCTCTGTGGTTGTAGTTCTATGGTTGTACTCTGTGGTTCTAGTTCAATGGATCTCCTCTGTGGTTCTAGTTCTATGGTTGGACTCTGTGGTTCTAGTTCTATGGATCTCCTCTGTGGTTGTAGTTCTATGGTTGGACTCTGTGGTTCTAGTTCTATGGATCTCCTCTGTGGTTGTAGTTCTATGGTTGTACTCTGTGGTTCTAGTTCTATGGATCTCCTCTGTGGTTGTAGTTCTATGGTTGTGCTCTGTGGTTCTAGTTATATGGTTCTACCCAATGGTTCTAGTCTATGGTTCTAGTATGGTTCTACTCTGTGGTTCTTCTCTACCGTTCTATCCTTGAGTCAATCTGTCCATCCTTCCTCCCACCTAATCTCTCCGTTTCCTTCTCCGCCGTCTTCCTCGTGTTTATCTTCTCGTATCATTCCCTCCGTCTGTCCTGACGCTCCCAAACCCCCCCCAGTGACGTCCGATGTGCAGTAACACGTGCCTAAGACAGTACCACGCAAGACTGTGTACATATTACGCACACACGCATACACAAACTCACTCACTCATGCACGCACGCACACACGTACACGCAAGCTTACACCCACACACACACAAAGCATGCCCTGCTTCGGCATTCCTTTTATCGTTCTAGAAAGCTAGACACACACACAGACGGACACAAAGACACTCACTCACACAGACACACAGACACACACACACACACACACACACACACACACTTAAAAGGGGTGAGACTTTGTCGTAGTAATTCTACTTTATTGCTTTCGGGATTCCTTTCAGACCTTGTTCTGCTAAGACGCCCTTGTGTGACACACTTTACAATTTCGTTTTCCGCTTTGAACCAACCCTGCAATAAATATTATAAATGTGTTGCTCTCTTTGCTCATGAGCACTGCATCACAACAACGCACACTTCCTCCATGCTTCCAAGATGCCCCCGTCTCCCTTAACTGGTAGAGTTACAGGTTAGAGTCCAACCCGCTGGCCAGTGCACAATACAGTGGATATCCAATGCACGTCCTGGCACTTGATGTAAGCACTTATTGTATGTTGTACATCCTGGCACTTAATTTACACACTTACTGTGTGTTATACGTCCTGGCACTTAAAAAAAGTACTTAGCATCTTATCCTAGCGGTCTTTGTTGTATACGGGGAACGGGTTAACATCACAATTGTTAATGCTTGGAACATGTTTCAATGACTGTAAGGCTGTTTCTCTTCTTCTGACAAATGTACTTTTTGTACGTCGCCTTGGATAAAGAGTCTGCTGAATGCCCTGAATGTAAATCAAAGCTTTAGATCGAGATCCGTCCTTCACGTTCCTCCGTTGTGTCTCAACAGCGACAGCCAACCAAGCTCCGCCCCCATGCCCCGCCTCGCCATCGCCGATTGGTCCGCTGGTTTGACCGACCTCGGCCGCAGCTGAACCAACCAGGGTCCCGCCCACGCTTCACTGACCCCGCTCGTCGCCGCCCGGTCGGGTCGGGAGGTCGGAGGTCGGGAGGTCGGGGGTCGTCGGCGGCAGCCACTCAGAAGATGAACAAGCTCCCCTTCCACAACAACCGCGCCATGCAGGACCGCCGCTGCGTCTGTGTCTTTCTGCCCAACGACGACACGCTCAACGTCATCGTCAACGTGAGTCCCCGCGGAAGCGCTCCGCCGGGTCGCCGGTGTGTTCGGCCCCGGTCATCGGGGATCGAACCCGGAACCCCTGGTTTGGGAGTGGAACCCTTCGACCGTTGGTCCGAGGGTTCCCGCTCCGTCTCTGAGTGCGACAGTTAGCGATGTTACCCTACGACCGTTAGTGTACACAGCATAACACCGCCGTGTTTGTGATGTTCTATACCTGTGTAGTAAAGAAGCTAGTCATGTGATGTTATCGGGTCGGCGCAGAGACGTACACCCGATACCGAATATCTGATACTGGTATCGGTACCAGAACAACTTAAAGGAGGACTTGTCACCCTTCATACAGCAGATCAAGAGGCAACTGATTGGCTAAAGGACTTTGCATTCACTGATAAAATAAAACCAGAGCAACTCTAGTCAAAGACCACGGCCGCAGCACTCTCCTGTCCCTGCATATGAAACACATGCTAGAAACCCACTGGTCTGTTTGGCTGATGTGTGTCTCCCCCTGTCCCAGGTGAAGACCCTGTCCCAGGAGCTGCTGGTCCAGGTGTGTGACCTGCTCCGTCTGAAGGACTGCCACCTGTTTGGACTGAGCGTCGTCCAGAGTAAGAACCCGCCACCCTCTGCTCTCTCTCTCTCCGACCGCGTCGCTGTACGCAAACGAAACGTGTTAGGATGAGGACGGTCTGTCCCGGTCCAGAAGGTTTAGAGCTCCGCTCCGGTGCTTCCGCCTGACTCACCGGATCGGGTCATTCGTGCCGTGTTAGAGGTTCTGGTGAGGAAGGACATCTGTGCTTCAGTGGGAGTGAAAGCGTGGCAGGAGTACGTTACTTTGTGGACCCAGACTCGGTCTAACTCTGGCCTTGAGGTGTTAACGAAGTCCTTGCTTGGCACACATGTAGAAAAACAAGTGATAAGCTCAGAAGTCTGGAAAGGTGATTTGGTTTGAACCGACTAATCGTCTGTGTGATTACCCAACACGAGACCGGTCCCGTCACCCACGTCTCCGTCACCGACTCCCGGCTCCTCATCATCAGAGCAGGGAGTTACAGCAGGACCAGGGAAACTAAGCGTGTTATTATCCAGTGACCAATCACATCGTCGGGGCCCAGCGAGTCTCAACACAAACATGACGTCTGTCAGACGCTCGTCACGTCCGTCTCCGTGGAGACCGGGGCCCACGTCGGATACTAGCTGACACGGGGGCCGTGGCGGGGGTGGAGCTAAGGTCGGGGAGGGAGGGGGTTAATAGCCGTGTGCGGAATGAGTCACCCCGCTCTGCGGTGGGGCGAAGGGAGGGGTGGGGTTAGCCCGGTCGGCCAGCAGCTGCCAAATACGTTTAAAATGTCATCAATTCCCTCGCCGCCACAGAATGACTTTCCAGAGTTGCGAGCGAAAACGGGGAGGACAGTTTGAGTGAGTACGACGTGGATGTACGACCGCGGGGTTGCTGGTTTGGATCCAACAGCTGACCCCGTCCCAGTGCTTACTCCCGCTTGTTAGTGGGAGGTCGGGAGAATACCCTCTGAAGGGGCAGGCTGACGGCCGAAATGTAGACGAGGACAAATAACAATCCGGACCTTGTTGTGAAAGACCCTGGGGGTCGGTAGGGGGGGGCTCGGACAATTGTTCACAACCGCCCAAGACGGCCAATCACAGGGGCCTGCGTCCGCGGACAGCTGTCGTCCAGATGAGCCAAAAAGTCTGATTGTGGGACATTCCTAAACTGCTTGTCTGAACAGCGTGAAATCCCCGAGGCAAACCTCTCTCTCTCTCTCTCTCTCTCTCTCTCTCTCTCTCTCTCTCTCTCTCTCTCTCTCTCTCTCTCTCTCTCTCTCTCTCTCTCTCTCTCTCTCTCTCTCTCTCTCTCTCTCTCTCTCTCTCTCTCTCTCTCTCTCTCTCTCTCTCTCTCTCTCTCTCTCTCTCTCTCTCTCTCTCTCTCTCTCTCTCTCTCTCATGACAGATGACGTCTGCCAGCGGATGAGTTATAGCAAATTAAAAACCACAACAACTCCTCGTCTAAATGTTTTCACTTAGAAACACGCGGGGTGAGAATGATTAATGAGGATTATTACGATCCAGAGTAGGGGGATGAAGGCGTCCTCAGGAACCAAAGTTTATAAATCACACGCAGCAGCGCTTTCAAATTCAACACTGTGGAGAGCAGAACTACATCGGATCACATTCCCAGCCTGCCCTACCGCTAGCCAGGAATACCATGTCGGGGGGGGGGGGGGGGGGGACATTCCCAGAGGGAAGCCTCACCACAGAAGAGACTGGGTTTGTACTGGTACTGGGTGGACTGGTGCAGTGGGACTGGAAGGACTGGTGCAGTGGTACTGGGGGGGTGGTAAATCAGGGTGTTAATGCGCGGCTTCCTTGACCCGCATGCTGAGAAGAACATATGACCCCATCTCTTGGGGCTGGCCAATAATTAAATATGGTCATTTTGCGATTGTAATTGTAAAGTCATTAAGTGACTTGGATAAAATTATCAAATTATAGTTGAAACGACAGAGAGTAGGGTAAACCAAGATAAGGGCGATACTATTCTTAACATTTCCCAATTCTGTAATCGAATGACCCCAAGCTAGGCTGTTTGAGAGGGTATTTTGAGTCAACCGAACCACATCGTGACATTTATCGTTGTACCATATCTCAAGTCCAGATGTCATCAGACGTTTCTCTGATCGCGTTACAAACTGCTCCTTCCAACATGCGCCTCGTCAACACGCTCCCGTCACCACGCGCCACGCGATTAGCCAACCGAAATGACGACGCGCCAGTCAAGCTCTCCTTCCTTCCATCTCCCCCTCCATTTTCCTGTCCCCCTCCCTCGTCTCTCCCCATCATCTCTGATATCGTTTATTGGTGAACCGGATGGATCCAGGCTGTATGTTTGGGGCCCACAGAGATTATCACCATGACAGGGACAAGGAGAGAGAGAGAGAGAGACACTAGGAGAGAGAGAGACAACCAGAGAGAGCGACACATAGAGAGAGATAGACTCACAAACACTATGAGTCACTGCAGAACATCTGCTGAACACTCAGCTCAATAGATGCTGCCAGCCGTCCCTCCTCTGAACGCTAAACGGGCCGAGCTTGAACAGCCCCCCTTCCCCGGGGATGCAAAATACACACACACACACACACACACACACACACACACACACACACACACACACACACACACACACACACACACACACACACACACACACACACACACACACACACACACACACACACACACACACACACACACACACACGTTAATCACGCTGTATCTGTATTCAACCCACGTCTAATCTGTCCCTCTTGCAGACAATGAACACATCTACATGGAGCTGGACCAGAAGTTGTCCAAGTACTGCCCCAAGGAGTGGAAGAGGGAGGCCAGCAAGGTAGGTGTCCAGAGCGCCTCTCGCCGGAGCCCGAGAGCCAACTGGGCTGGAGGTGGTGTACCCTTTATAGGAAGTCTCACTTCTACAGGTTTGAATCATGAGCATTCTGTGCGTAGGAATCAAATGTCTGAAAGTGGTGGGGAAAAGTAGGTACACATTCACGTAGGAATTGCGATCATCCATTCAGGTTATAATAATAATAATAATAATAATATTGAGACTTGAATAGAAACCTCTTCCTTTGATTCCTGTCAGCGTTTCGTCTACTCTCACTTCACCATTTTTCTCCATAATCCGATAATCCATTCGAGGTTGATAGAATTTATTCAAATATAAAAAAGACTTAATCTTACACACACTTTATTCATCCATCGTGCCGTTATTTGCCACACTGCCGTTTCTTCCACACAGCGCACGGTGGACCAGAGTAGATCCTGAGATTCGCACTCCCTATGTACTGAATCGTGATTCGATTTTGAATCGAGAATAGAGTTTGATTCGAGTCATGTGGGTTACAGAGAGATTTACATCCCTAATGTATACACTGTGAACAACGCAACGTACTTCTGTACGGACCGCATTCATCAGTTATTGAATTGAGTAACGTCAGCGATACGCATCGATCTGAGGACTTCATGACCATTGATGTTCTGATGTTCGGCTGTTCTGATGTTCTGCTCATTTGTTCCGCAGGGCATCGACCAGTTCGGCCCTCCCATGATAATCCACTTCAGAGCCCAGTATTACGTGGAGAACGGGAGGTTGATAAGGTGAGCAAAACCACAGGCCATTGGCTATAGCTATCAGAAGACACCAGCTGTTAAACCACAGGCTATAGCTATCAGAATATAGTAGGATTTCAACCACAGCTAACTACTAGCTTTAGGTATCAGAAGATACTAACATTTGAACAACAGATAATTAGGCTATACATTAAAGAAAACTAAATGATTTAAAGCAAAGCAAAGTGCAAAGCTATCAGAAAATACCAGGGGTTAAAGCACAGCTAACTAGCTAAAGTTAACATAAATAAGTAGGATTTAAACCATTGCTAACTTGCAATTGCCAACTGACAATACCATGATGAAAGAACAACATACAATATATATTATATAGATATTCAATATATTTGTATTTGATATTTATTATATATTTTTTCATTTTATAAATGAATTATAAATGAATAATATAAAATCAAAAAAGCAAATGATGTACATGTATTTTGTACTGACTATCTCTCAACGGTCTCAGATGTTCACGTGTGATAATGAGCTCAGAAACCATAAAACCCAACAGACATTTTCATGTCATGCATTCTTATGGTAATGCCTCACTTTTACAACTGCTTTATTACTCTAATAAACCAAATCACGGATATCTTTATGACTTAAATAAAAGGATGAAGGATGTTATCGCACGATGTGCTTCTTATCAAGGTTACTTCCTTTTCCTGCTGAGCTTCTGCGACCCTGCGTAGACAGACAGAGCCTGGCAGACGGTCGTAGATAAAGAGCAAAACAAATAAAGTTACCTTGAATTGAGGACTCGGGTTACCCTCACACATCCCAAGGTTGCATCCCAGTGTGTTGTTCTCCAGGGACTTCACTTATCCTCACTTCCTAAATATTTAGAGATTCTCCTTGATTGTCACAATCTTAAGCTCAGAACCGAGGAAGCCTGGAGCGGTCCAAGGATGGGTCAGTGTATCCAACAACACAGGAACACATATCTAGACCACACGCCACACTTAGTCATGCCCCGATGAAGGTTATGATCTGCTCAACAGTCATCAAGGCCTTTTACAACACCGCACCTTTCCTCCTGCTGGGCCACTCAGAGCTTCTTCTTTGTGGGTTCTACTTCTTTCTCTAACGATCTTACAAACGAGTACTTGCCAACAAGCATCTAATATCAATTCCCCCCCCCCCCCCCCCTCCCCCCCACAGCCCGACTCCCCATCCTCGGTAGAGCGAACAAGCATTGTGTTTACATTGAGGGCACTAAGCAGACGCGTTTATCGAAAGTGAGTTACAGCGGTTCATGCACACGTCCACACACACCAACGGCGGTGTCGACAATGCAATGAGACAGCCTGCTCGTCGGGAGCAGTCGGGGTGAGGCGTCTCGCCCAGGGACACCTCGACGCTCCTCTAGTAGGAGCCGGGGATCGAACTAGGAACCTTCCGGTTACAAGTCAAGACGCACCACTGGCCCGCGGGAAATGACAACGGGAAATAGTACCGGAACACAGCCCGTGCCTCTGCAGTGGCTCACGGTCTCCCCCCGGTCTCTCTCTCTCTCCTCCTCACAGTGACCGGGCGGCCAGGTACTACTACTACTGGCACCTGAGGAAGCAGGTGCTGCTGTCCCAGTGCGTGCAGCGCGAGGAGGCCTACTTCCTGCTGGCCGCCTTCGCCCTGCAGGCAGACCTGGGGAACTTCAAGCGCAACAAGCACTTTGGAAAGTACTTCGAGCCCGAGGCTTACTTTCCCCCCTGGGTGAGTCACGACCTGGAGTAGACGCAGTGTGTTGTTGAAGTGTTGATTTTGGTTTTATTCCACACGCGCTCTTTGTTTGTGCGCATGTATTTTTAGTTTCGGTGGGTGCGTTTGTATGCGCGCATGTCTGAGTGTGTGCTTGAAAATTCGGGCTTGTAAAGGTGAGGGTGGTGGTGCTACCACCGACACACACACACACACACACACACACACACACACACACACACACACACACACACACACACACACACACACACACACACACACACACACACACACACACACACACACACACACACACTCGTAGATTCAGTAGTTGTGCATGTTCTCTCTATGTCCTCTGATCCCGTTTTCAATTCAGTGTCAAAGTTGACTTAAAGCACACATATCCAACCAAACAATTGTTAGTGCTTGGTTCTATGAACATCCTTACTGCGCCGACAGCGATAAATTGTTTATTTTTCTTCTGACAAATGTACTTTTTGTAAGTCGCTTTGGCTAAAAGCGTCTTCTAAATGCCCTAAAAGTAAATGTAAATGTACTGTCATCTACCGAAGGGCATAAGTGATTGCATTGAATAAATGAGAAGGAACAAACGAAGAATAGCCTGGTGTCCTCCTAGCGTCTGTATGTAGGTCTCCTCGCCTTTGATTCACCGTCCCAAGCAACCAAACTGCACGTGGCATAACGAGAATCAGGACACCTGGGTTATTTCAAGCGCTAGAAAGTGGCACAAGCTTGTGGTGTTGTGGTGGCATGCACAATCTGGAGGAATACTTGGATTCAGTGGTGCATTGTGGGAAACCTCCCACCCCCACCGGCCACTAAACTAGACCGCCATGGTCATTGCAACCACACCCAAGCTGATTGCCCCCTTCACTTCCTGTGATTAACTTGCTTATCAGGCCTGTCAGACCAGCCCAGCACAGGAAGTAGATGTTTGGGCATGAGCTGTGACCTGTACACCAGTTTATACTACTTGTCCATGTACACACACAAGCAAATGTCCACACAAACACCCACCCACCCAAACACACACATGCCAATGTTCACATGTTTTAGTGCAGTTCTTTGCTTCTTTGGGGTTAATAATTGCATTTGGTGGTACTGCTAGAATAGGGTTACATTCCTGTATTTTTAAATACCCCTTAGGATGCACACACAAATCCAATTTCACCATCTTCAATAATGGTATTATTATCTATTTTTTTGGTTACTTGTTGACGGGCGTTCTCGCTGGGCGTGTATACTCCCCCTGGGCTGGACGTAGATTTCTAGAATGTCTAAAGCAAATCGAAAAGTCGAAAAAGCATAATATCAACCAAGAGGGGCGAGACGGGGAGGCGAGTGAAACTACCCAGTACACAAAAGACAACACACACACACACACACACACACACACACACACACACACACACACACACACACACACACACACACACACACACACACACACACACACACACACACACACACACACACACACACACACACACACACACACACACCAGAAGTTCTGTCGAATTGATTCCAGACTGGTTCTCTCCGTGTCAGGGCTGACATTTATGCAACATTCATAGGTCATAATAACACCACTCCTCCGCTGCGTCCACAAGGGTCGCTCCCTTCTTCTTCGGAAACACACCCTCATTCTGCCGGAGAAGGAAATGCCTGACTCACCAAGACATGCCTCTTCTGTGCTCCCAAAACGCCCCCCTTTTCCCGCACCGAGTTCTGAGTTTAGGTTTTTTCCCTGACCCTTTGGGGTGTTTAGTGCAAACGTGTTGTTTAGTTTAAGTTGGGGGTGTTATCACAGCCAAAGAATAACCCGCTGAGACTGTGATGGACCTGAACGACTCTTTATTAGACAGGGACCATACACGTTAAAAACATTGCTGATAATGTACCCGAATCGTCCAGAGCAGTGCACGCTTTCATCCACAGTCCCCGAAACGCCCGAATAAAACACGGTTTGAAACGGCTGAGGTTGACGTTTTCCCGCCGCTGTGTTTGACTTCCTGTCAGGTGATCACCAAGCGGGGGCGGGACTACATCCTGCGCCACATCCCCAACATGCACAAGGACCAGTTCGCCCTGACGGCCTCGGAGGCCCACCTCAAGTACATCAAGGAGAGCGCCCAGCTCGACGACGTCACCGTCCACTTCTACCGCCTCTACAAGGTGAACTAAGCCCACTACTCACCCCTCGGTCCACTAACCCTAATGCCTCTACAAGGTGAACTAACCCCACTACTCACCCCTCGGTCCACTAACCCTAATGCCTCTACAAGGTGAACTAACCCCACTACTCACCCCTCGGTCCACTAACCCTAATGCCTCTACAAGGTGAACTAACCCCACTACTCACCCCTCGGTCCACTAACCCTAATGCCTCTACAAGGTGAACTAACCCCACTACTCACCCCTCGGTCCACTAACCCTAATGCCTCTACAAGGTGAACTAACCCCACTACTCACCCCTCGGTCCACTAACCCTAATGCCTCTACAAGGTGAACTAACCCCACTACTCACCCCTCGGTCCACTAACCCTAATGCCTCTACAAGGTGAACTAAGCCCACTACTCACCCCTCGGTCCACTAACCCTAATGCCTCTACAAGGTGAACTAAGCCCACTACTCACCCCTCAGCCGCTACATGTTCAGACTCACCACTTCCACTAACCCCCCCCCCCCACTACCGCCTCTACGAGGTGAGACTCATCACTGTAGTCCACTAATCCCACTGCCTCTACAATAATAATAATAATACATTTAATTTAGAGGCGCCTTTCAAGACACCCAAGGTCACCTTACAGAGCATATAGTCATCATAAATCGTTTAAAAAAATAAAAAAAGAATTGTGGAAAAAATAAATAAATAAATAAACATAATAAATAAAAAAAATAATAAAAACAATACAAGGTCGGACTCATCACCTCAGTCCACCAACCCGACTACTAACCGCAGCGCCTCTAGAAGGTGGGGCTCATCACTAGGGCTGGGTATCACGGCCAAGTTCCTGAATCGATTCGATTGATTCTGAAGGCTTTAAATCGATTAATCACGATTCGATTCGATCCGAATCGGTTCCATCTGCTCCTAGATTGAATGATAATTTTCTTAAGTTGTAAGGAAATATTCTTTATAGGCTATCATCATTAATTCATCACTAAAATCATTAATTGTGACTAAAATCTTGTAGTTGTGACTGTTAATTAACATCCTTAGCAAGATTTTACATTCTATTCAACGTGATGGCCTGCCTAATTCAATATATTAATGAAATTATCTCCATGCAACACACTGCAAAAGACATGTTTTTATTTTGTAGGCTACATTAATGACAATCCAGGCAACTATAAACAAAACTGCCTCCATCTTCCTAAAATATATAAATATAACCATTGTAAAGATTATACCATTTAAGATAAAATATTCAAGTATTATAAAACTCCTTAAATTCATATTTTTTCAACATATTTACAAAAAAAAAATAATAAAAAAATAATAATAATCGATCTCATGCCCTGTGAATCGATAGCGTGAAATTTAAACGAAATCGATCCAAAATCGATTAAATCGATTAAATTTACCCAGGCCTACTCATCACCTCAGTCCACCAACCCGACTACTAACTGCACTACTACCGCCTCTAGAAGGTGAGGCTCATCAGTCCCCTAACCCCACCACTAACCCCACCGCTAACCCCACCGACTCAACACCTTAGTTCTCCAGCACTAACCCTTCTGGGCCACGACTTCTATTCTCACCACGGACGTCCGGTCTGGGATTGATAGAGTCGACCTTCGCTTGTTAAAGGTCTAAAGGTCTAAGGTCTATGTTAGGGATGCACCGAATGTTCGGTTTCGGCCGAAGGAGTAAAAGGCCGAACATAATACGCCGAACATTTTTATTTATTTATAAAAAAAAAGAAAAGTTTTACTCATTTATTTAAAAGGTACATTGTTCTTAAATTCTTGCTATAATCTCTGCTGGAATGTTAGAAAACGTTCAGTATCAAATAAATATTTTATATCAAATTTGTAATTGATTTTCTTTATAGAAAAGCAAGACAAAAAAGTTTATAAAGGACATTTAATTGTTTGATTTATGCAATGGTGAAAAATTAAAGCAAAATGAATGAAAAACATTAAAAGACACATTCGGTGTTCGGTTTCGGCCTTCGGCCAACTGTTTCAGTATATTCGGTTTCGGTTTCGGCCAAGAATTTTCAATTCGGTGCATCCCTAGTCTATGTACAGGTCTATGTACGGAGAAACTGTGTCGAGCACTGCCACCACTCCATTCCGGGTCCCGATGAACTACTTGACAACATATTAGTTCAAACGTGTCTGTACCACATGCTCTTCAATGCTGAGGGCTATCCATGTAATACTGTATGTTTCCTGACTTTGATTAAAAACATGAGATAGCATCACCTCCCGCTGATGCTATCTCATGTTTGGACTCATTTCTTAGCCGCCGCAGGGCGGGCAGATTGCTGACGTGATTTCTTTGATATGTTAATGTCGCGTTAAAGCCACAATCAGTTCTTCCCCCACGGGGCAGAAAGCACACAAACACGCTATTTGTTAGCAAACTTGTCGGACACCCATCTCCTGCCCGTCCCTGTAGGTTCTGTTGATGCTGCTGTGTGCTTTATAATATCATATAAACATAAAAATATACGATTAATGTAATAATTATTTGATGTGTTTCATTAATTGATGGCACGTGTTTGAGGTGAGCTTCGTCTGAGGAGATATATCAGTTTGAAGATCAGCATGAAACTCCATCACTCCTGAAAGGTAGCTAGCGTACCTTAAAAAGGTAGCTTGCGCACCTTGCCATTAGTGATCGACCAATATTTCGGCCGGCTGATATATCTGGCCGATATATGCGTTTTTTCCGTGAAACGGCATTCGCCGATGCTTGGCTGCTGCGTTGGCCGATAGTTTTTACAGACAGACAGTTCAATAAATGTTCCTTTTTTAAATTGAGACTTCAATATTTGTTATCATCATTGTATCATTTTTATGATGTAAATTGAGCGAGCAAAGCAGTATCGGCAAAAAAAAAATCATCTCAAGAAAGTTGGCAGCCCGTATCGGTCATCGGCTAAGGCTGATGAAATAACATCGGTATCAGCATCAGCCTTAAAAAAATCCATATCGGTTGATCCCTACTTGCCATACGCCACAGTGGAAACGCAAAAAACGGGTTTGGGCCGTTATTCCCACTTTGATTTGGAGGAACAAAGCCTTTTCATCTGACCGGAGGACTCACACGGGAGGGGTTTCAGAAGGTTGATCAGCCAAACGCGTCAGTGTTCGTTCCTCACAGCGTCCATTCTCTCTGCAGGACAAGAAAGAGGTGGAGGCGTCGCTCACGCTAGGACTGACGCTTCGCGGGATCCAGATCTTCCAGGTAGCAGCTGCAGATGGAGCTTCATGCCCATGACACTCTGTGTTTACGGCCAGCGTGCGGCTAAAGCCGAATTTAAATACTATTTACCTTGTAGGTCGGTCAAAGGCATATTTAGGGGATCAAACCCAGTGCCTTTCATCTTGGGGCTTAACACAGTTGGCCACACAGTAATACTCTATCCTGCCTTCGTCTTAGTCAGCAGTTATTTGCTGTCAGTTCGTTTTTGATAGCATTGAGTATTTATATTGTACTATATATGTTAATCCTGAACTCTAAAATGGCTTTGTGTTTATCCGATGGCTTGTTTCAGAACGTGGGGTCTGTGAGGCAGCTGCTGTACGACTTCCCCTGGACCAACGTGGGCAAGCTGGTCTTCGTGGTGAGTCCACCACTACATAGATCACATGACCCAGAGTCAGGTCACATGACGCCAAACACACGAGCCTTAAAACTTGAATATATCTAAAACCTGGCGCAGACCCCAAACAGGTTCAGGACTGCGTTGAAGCGTCTGCGTGGTCATTGCGTTGCGTAGACGTAGAACCATAACTGAGCCTCTAAGCCTCGCGACTTGAATCAGCCGGGACCTCCCCATACGATATTTCAAGTTTTGTGAGCAGGGTTACGAAAGGTGTTGCCATTCTGTAACTTCCCCAAAGTCATGTCACATGACCCCACCTACCTGCTGATTGGTGCGTGGGGAGCCCAGGTCCGGCCCCAGTGGTGGCAGGGGTCTTGGTCTCATTAGGGGGCTGCCTGGTGCTGGTCTCTGGATGGCTGCAGGGCGGTGGAAACACTGAGTCAGGACTCCTCTGCTGGACCCTGCGGCGGTCCTCTGGAAACGATCACAGAACTATTGAATAGTTTCCCTCCCTGGACACACACATTAACACACTGACACTTTAACACACACACACACACACACACACACACACACACACACACACACACACACACACACACACACACACACACACACACACACACACACACACACACACACACACACACACACACACACACACACACACACACACACACACACACACACACACACACACACACACACACACACGTTCGATATGCGCATGTTCACATTCTGCAGCGTCACCAACAACATTTCAACACAGAGAGAGCGAGAGCGATGGAGAGAGAGCGAGAGCGATGGAGAGACCCAGGGCGCTGCTGCATTAGCCCCTCACCACGCACCCCGTGCCCCGAGAGGAGAACTGGTTGAACCCCTCTCCCTCCCCAGCTCCTCTCCCTTCCCCTCTCCCCTCTTCAAGCTCCTCCTTCCATCCAGGCCCTTCTCCTCTCTCCCTCCTCATCTCTCCCTCCCCCCCCCCACCCCATCCTCTCCCCCTCATCTCTCCCTCCTCCTCCTCTCCTCCCCTTCCTCATCTCTCCCCTCTCTCTACCTCCTCTCTCCCTCCTCTCCTCTCCCTCCCCCCCCTGCCCCATCACTCCCTCCTCTCCCCCTCATCTCTCCCTCCTCCTCTCCTCCCCTTCCTCATCTCTCCCTCCTCTCCCCCTCATCACTCCTTCCTCTCTCCCTCCTCTCCCCCTCATCTCTCCCTCCCCCCCCCCCCACCCCATCACTCCCTCCTCTCCCCCTCCTCCTCTCCTCCCCTTCCTCATCTCTCCCCTCTCTCTCCCTCATCTCTCCCCTCTCCCTCCCTCATCTCTCCCCTCTCTCTCCCTCATCACTCCCTCCTCTCTCCCCTCTATCCTCCCTACCCTCTCCCTCCTCCCTCCTGCGTCAGCCGCTCTCTGAGCCGAGTGCAGCAGTCAGTTAATTGGATTCTATCGGAGCTGCTTTATATTGCAGACTGGGACGGGGGGCTGGCGGGAGAATCTGTTGTTCATCAAGCACCCTCCCCCCACCCCCCTCCAGCCCCGGGCTATTAATCTGTCCCTGTGTAGGAGGGCGTGGGGGAAATGGTTGGACTCCAATTATCCTTCTGAAGACCTTTGTGTTATATTTGTTTGCATTTAGGTTTTGCACGAGAACATTGAAGAAACCCCCTCACAATATATCTTAGGTATAGGTTCTAAACAATATATCTTTTGTCTGGGATTAGTGTGCTACAAATTCTCCCCAGGAGGTGAAACTGGGGGGACTCAACTTGTTTTATTTTCTTAAAAATCGGTCCCAAAGACCGCGATTGGAGGGGAACCAAAGGCCTGTCCCATGGTGAAGTGGTTATCTCATGTACGTCTGATTGGAGTGAGATTGAAAAGCTCCTTTCTGCGGTGGAGTGCCGGGTGGTGGAGTGCATCGGGGCTCTTTTGAAAAAGTCCAAACGCCATCAGAGATGTTTATACGTCGCTGCTGGATCCGCTCCGGGTGAAATGAGGAACATCTGCTGCGGTGTCGACGCCGCGTCCAACGGCGGGTTTCGGCGAGGAACAAGCCCGCTTTATCTCGCAGTTTGGTTTTCCACAGCGGCCGCCAGCATCAAATCAGCCGCAATCGTCCCTGATTAGTGTTTCTCTCAGAAGAGCAGATTACGTTACTGGCGTTGTCTTAGTTGTCTTTGGCGCAACGAGCCGCCAAAAGACATGATCGCTTTTCTTCAAGAACAGACCACGTCCCTTCCTGGACACATGCTGGCTTTGAGCAAGACGATCAATGAACTGTGCTTGTTTATCAGCCGTCGTCCCTCACCACAGAGAGTCGGGGAGGCTGTTGAACTCGCTGCTTTTTTCAGTTGCATTTTGTTGAATATACAAGCGAAGCTTCGAATCATATCCCTCGCCTTTCGTTTTACCTGCCAGCGACGCAGCAACAGTGTGTCAGTTGTTCCTCCACGTTGCTTTCGAAAAAGTACAGATCAAGGGGATTAGGATCTAATATTTATCGTATACTTTTGGATGGTTGCTTTAGTTTTTTTACATTACTTGCAATCTGGCAACCCAGCCACCACCTGTTGCCATGCTACCAAAAAGTGACAAACACCTTATTGATTATACATAAAATATGGGCTCTTTAAACAAATTCCGATTTCGTATTCACAACATTCAGTACGGTGCTACATCCCTGATGACGTCCTAATGTTGGTTTCAGGGGAAGAAGTTCGAGATCCTTCCGGACGGTCTGCCCAGCGCACGGAAGCTAATGTACTACACGGGCTGTCCCGTGCGCTCCCGCCACCTCCTGCAGCTGCTGAGCAACAGCCACCGCCTGTACATGAACCTGCAGCCCGTCCTCAAGCAGGTCCGCCACCTGGAGGAGAACGAAGGTACTGCAGCTGTTGCCTTTATTCTAGTGTGTTTTTTTGCACTTTGTACGATATTGCTAAATCATAGATATTTCTGTTGTGTTTTTGACTGAGGGGTGCCTTTATATTTGAGTCAATGTCTCATTGCCCAATTCTCAATGCCGATTGTAAACCGAACAAGTGTGAAACCGGTTCCAATTGGGTCGCATTCACACCTGTATTGCAATTGACCCAATCCCGATCGGGTTCGGAACCGAGTGTCGACAATAAGGTTAAAGTCCTCCAAGAACGACATCTCAATGCCGAGTGTGAACCCTGTCCCTGCCCCCAACGAGTGTCCCGCCTCCGCCCCCCCCCCCCCCAGAGAAGAAGCAGTACCGGGAGTCCTACATCAGCTCCAGCGACGCCCTGGAGCTCGACATGGACCCCCTGGACAAGAGGTGCCGGGCCAGCGGCAGCAGCGCCGGCAGCATGTCCCACCACCACACGCGTCTGTCCCGCCACTCCACCGCCTCCCACGGCAGCTCGCACACCTCGGGCGTGGAGACGGACAGCTTCCGGACCCCCGGCCAGCCGCCGCACCGGGCGCTGCGCGGCTGCAGCTCCTCCACCACCAGCCAGGGCAGCTCGCACACCTCAGGGGTGGAGAGCAGCGGGAAGGACCGCATCCTGGACGAGGGTAAGGCCGGCGGCGACGCCGTGTGGGTTGTGTGCAGGGTTGAGCGATTGAGGGAAAATCATGGAGTTGCGATTATTTCGACCTATATTGCGATTGCGATTTTTTTTTACGGCAGCCTTTGCGATTTGCATATCGCGTTCTAGTACATCGTCGATTGATTAATCGTTCAGCCCAAAATGTGTGTTAGGGTTAGGGTTAAGATGGCCGTGGATTTGAGTTTTCCCGATTCTAATACCACTATTAGTATCTGTGGTATTAGTATGCGCCGATCCGATACCTTCACGGGACTAGCTCATTCACTACCCAGGCAGAGAACATCACAAACACGTGCAGTGCTTTGCTGCGTTTGTCAACGGTCAAAGGTGGAAAGACAGAATCGGAAACGTGTCATCTCCGACCTACGTGCATTCGAGCGACCAAGTCGGAAAAACATGGATTCATGGACGCTTAACAACAAGAATGCAAAATGTTTTATTTTAATAGATTATAAATTATATTTTTTCTGAAAAAATGTACGTTTTTACGGGTCTTGCTGGGATCGAATATGATGGATATCAAGTTACATTTGTTAGCCTAACATAGAGATCGAAGATGTCGGATTTCAAATTCCGTTTGTTGACCTAACGTAGAGAGGGAATGTGTCTGATATCGAGTTCCGTTTGTTGACCTAACGTAGAGATCGAGATGTTGGTGGACGACCCGAAGGACTATGAGGAGCTCCACGAGATGGCTCTAGAGCTGACCCAGGACCTGTGCATCCACATCACCGAGGACATGCTCACCATGTCACCAGACCAGGGCAGCGGATACTCAGGTATGCCCACTACCTTCAGCTAATCTCGCAAATATCGATAAATAAAAATAAAGCGTATGCATCGTATATATATGATCGTATATATATTGTTTCTCTTTCTTCTGACAAATGTACTTCTGCAAGTCATTTGGATAAAAGGCTCTGCTAAATGCCCTGAATGTAAATGTAAATTAGTGCGTTCCTGTCAATTTCTGTGAATCTTTTACACCGCATATAAAATTGCCTGACCAGTCGCATGGCAACAACGGCTTGTTAACGCCGCCAGCGCATGCTAACGCCGACAGCTAGAAGAAAACTTTCAAAAATATCGTGCGTTTGTTTTGGTTCCATCAGGTCTCATCGTGAAGGACGTGAGCTCGTCGACGTCCAGCTCCTCCGAGACGGTGGTGAAGATGAGGGGGCAGAGCATAGAGTCCCTACCCCAGGTGAGACGTCGCCCGCCGCCGAGGTCGGAGAAACGTTCCCCGTGCGGTCACTGTGAAGTAGGGCTGAACGATTTGGGGGAAATAATCGAATTGCGATTATTTAGACCAATATTGCGATTGAGATTTGGTATGCGATTTTTCTTTTTAACGTAGTTCATTATGTTCTGTATTATTCACTAAACACAAGCAATTAATTATTCTATGGTATGACCAACACCCAACACAGCATTGGAAGCAGTCAACATATAAATGCTCTTTCCTATAGGCCAGGCCTATGTGTTGAGATGAATTGATGTAGGAATTGATATTATAACATCTTTATTTATCTATTGAATTGGAAGAGACAAATAAATACAATTCTAACTGATCTGCACTCATTAACAGTTTCAAATCCCCCTCCCCAAAAAGTTTTTTAATAGCCGCCTTTGCGCAAATCGCGTTCTATTACATTGCGATATCGGTTCGAATTAGATTCATCGTTCAGCCTTACTGTGAAGAACCTCCCGTGTTGCACCGAGATGGCGACATAAGGCATTGATTGGTTACGTCTACCAGAGCATGGACGCATAATGGGGTTCTTGCCAAGACTTTAGTGTTGACAGTTTTGATTAATAGCCCTTGTCAAAGTTGCTTGTGGCCTTGCCAGAGTAACACGAGGAAATGGAGTGCAAGACATTGGTGTCGACTTTTCAAATACTGTGACAAAACAAAATTGAAACCATAACTTTTTGTTAGACAGGTAATTTTGGTTGGCTGTGACTATACTGCCCTCTTCAGCTAGCAGCGGAAATAACAGAGTGAATCAAATCGAATTCACCCGACCACGTTCATTTCCAATAAGAACCACAATCATTAAGGGGTCCAATTCTATTCTATATCACAGAGCAAGTAGATGATTGAAAGTCCTACTCCTTAATCCTAAAGAATTGATCCCTGCAGCATGCACACATCCCATGCCATGGATTAAATCTCCAGAATATCTTAAACTTCTCACTCGTGTTTCATTTGCTCTCCCTGCCCTGCTAGACGTTGGTCTGCCGTAAGACCCAGTCGTCCACCGACCGCCACAGCCAATCCCTGGACGACGTGCGCCTCTACCAGAAGGGCTGCATGCAGTGGGCGGAGCTCTGCCAGGACACCGCCCACAGCTACACCTTCGGCTGCGCCCAGGAGCTCAGCGACAGCTGCGCCTACCCGGGGCTGACGGAGCCGAGCGTTGGCGTCCGCGGCGAGCAGCACGCCTTCCCCATCAAGAGGACCAACAAGTACTTCTCTCTGGACCTCACCAGCGACGAGGTGCCCGAGTTCGTGGTGTGAGGGCTGGGGGGCCGAGGGAGGGGGGGGGGGGGGTAACACACCAGCCGGGGAGATCCGGTCTGAACGCCACTCAGGAGCCAGTCACGATCTGTTACTACAGCAGAAGTCAGAGGAGGGTGGGTGAACTGGATTGAACTGGAGTAAACGCAGGCTAAAGCGGTCTGAACCTGGTTGGTTTTTGGGGGATACTGCGTCGGTTGAGTGACCCCCCCCCTTCCCCCCCTCACCACATGAATCTAAGATGACCCGACAGAGTGTGCAGAGGCATCAGGTGGAAACCGGAACTTCGTCGATGAAATAAAAAAATAACTCTTTGCTGAAGAGGGGTATCTTAAAGTCCACTTCTGCTTCTCCACTGTGACACTCGTTTGGACTGGAGAGCGAGAGGGAAAAGCGTTGTTACAAAATACGTCTCTTCCGTCAGTCGGACAAACACTAGAGCGCATTCAAAGAGCTTCATGGGACGGAAGCGGTTGGATGATCACCATGACGACAGTGCCTATTCTAACAAGAAAAAAAAAAAAAAAAGGACCCATTGTAGGTCACAAACCGACTGACACATTGCATGAACACCGGAGACGTGGGGCGTCCAAGCACACACATCGTGGCTTCGTGTTGAACTCATCCATACCACGCGCGAGCCAGGAGCCACGAGCTGACAGCCAAAGAAAAGACCACGCTCAAACCGGGGAACAAACGCATCATGTGCCCGCGTGAGGATCCATTACCATGTAAAGAAACATCACTTTAACCTTTGACCCCAAGAGTAGAGACCAGTGGCATCTGGGAAGTGGAGTCATTTGAGTGATTAGAGTGAACATCCAGCATGTTCCATGTCATTATTACCATGGCGGGAAGTGCAGAGTGCCAACATACAACATACATGTTCCTGTGAACACGTACCAGAGGTGCCTTTTGTCATACTATGCAAGTTCCTGGACATCTCGCAAAAACGCTCACCGTGACAAACACACCCACACCTTCTTCATTGACTGCGATTCTTTAAAAACGCTTTTAGTGTGAAGCACTCCCCAGTAGTTGGAAATATACTAGGTCACAATTCAGACACTGTGACCCCTCAATACATCATACATCGTCTTATTTGGTCGGATAAATAATCAGCTTTTTCTTTCATAAATGGGATTATTAATGTTTCTTCATGGCCATTTTTATGTTTTCTTAATGTAAAGTTTTCAGTGAGGTGATGGTTTCTCTGGGAAACCTTATTCGGTTAACGAATCATTCATGTCCCTATACAAGACTTGGCTCCGTGTGGATTTTTTGTTCTAACCCTTTACATTAAGATATGTTGCATTGTTGTTTATATAGAGTGCGTTGTTTTGTTTTGTTATTATTATTTCAAACTGGAATTTTTCAAACTTTTTTATAAAAGATTTTATCCTGCATATTTTTTTGACCTTTCCCAAAATCGTCATCTTTATCATCATGGACATCTTTGTATTTTTTGTATTGAGTGTTGACTCGCGTCTCTGTTGAACGGTGGTTCTGGTGTATGCGGTCAGTCTTTCAGTATTAAGAGCGACGCATGTAGTGTTTTGATCGTTGGTCAGGTCTTCCTTAATACTGTTGCCCCCTGGTGGCGAACAACATAACCTGTTACATTCATGGTCATTGGTAAAGCAGTCACAATGTATGTTTTAACTTGAGTTGAATGCGTTTATCCTTGGGATGCCACAGACTGTAGCGGAGAACAAAGGGATGTTATAATAGCTGATGCTATCTAACAGGTTATGTCTTTCCTCGTCTTTTAACTCATTTGGTTAAAATACTTATAATGTGTGCCAAGATTGTGTCCATTCCATATCCCTTGTTTATCAATAGCATTGTTTCTATGATAATATTATGGCAGTTTTAATTTGTGGTGACTGAACATTCAACACTTAACATGAGCTCACTAAAAAAGAGGCTTCAGGTGGATTCAGCTGCGACAGAACCATACAGCCATTGCTTTATGTTTGCTTTGAAATATGTTTGTGATAACAAGCAGATTAGGGCCCCTGGTATGAATTGAATAGTCTGAAACTGTTATATAGGGGAAAACACATGGCTAATTGGAAAATGGGCTGCATTAGCTTTGCTAAAGCTATATGAAAACGTCAATATCTTAAAATACCCACCAACATGTTTTTATCCAAAGCATTATTCAATGAATTCTCTTCAATATCAGACTCATTTATTTGTTGAGATGCTAAAGGCACCATGAATAAGAGGTCAAGGTAAAATAATATAAATGGTTAGGCGTAGGCCTATATAGCAGCGTTTTGTGAAAGTCAAACAAAAACAAATTATAGTAAGTTTATGCGATTTTGAGTCGAACCGCTTCTGCTAAGCGTACTTATTGATGGAGATGAGTCTTATGTTGATGGGTATCACGTTGACTGGCCTTTTAGTGTCAAGGTACAGAGCCATAGAACCACAGCACCACGACGCTCATGCTTTCCGACGTGTGTGTTGTGGGCGTGTCGTGGGCGGGGTTACGTCTGCACTTGTCCTTTCTGTGAAAGGAATTCCTCGCTGGAAAAATAAATGGATGACATATATTTTTCTTCTTTTTGGTCACCCTAATGTGTTCTGATGAAGTCTTTGGTCTGTGCCTTTTGTGGTACTAATACCCTCAATACTCCATAAAATAAAGGTACATTTATTTGCCAAAAATCTGTGGTCTAATTATGTTTATTCCACGTTTGTTTTTATAGTTTGAAAGGTACCCCACACACACACACACACACACACACACACACACACACACACACACACACACACACACACACACACACACACACACACACACACACACACACACACACACACACACACACACACACACACACACACACACACACACACACACACACACACACACAACAACGAACTGAATCGATATAAGAGCGTTCCAACAGCTGTCAGCTAATTTGGTCTGAAAAGTATTTAAAAATCGTTCAGACCAACGAGCTTACCTTTCTTGGCCTTTATGCTTCAAGTGTAGACATTTCACAGTCACTCCTCCGACAGTTAAACCCTTCCCAGTGTGACTGGTAACGACTCCTTCTTTTTGCACTTATGAATGTATCTGCCGAAGCTGAGCTCGCTCTGGTGTTTGGCTTGAAGACGGCGCGTGGAACGGACCGGGTTAGAAGTCATATTCTGATTGGCCGTAGATCAGGTCAGACCAATGAAATTACAGGATAGATTATATCAGCCGGAATTGAAAATTGAATGTGTGATCTATATTGTGTGAATCATCTGAATGGCATAAAACACAATAGTTAAGCTCACCGTTGGATTAAATTTACGAAAGAAACAGAGAACAGGTTTAGTCTAGTTAGTATAATCACAACAAGTCATTTTCGTTAAATTACATCAGCGGTTACAATGCCTTCTAGCGGGTAGTTTGATTAACTGAATGTGTGTAGCTCCTGATTCCCGCCGATAGAGGGCAGTAGTGTAGTGTCGTAATTATAAAACGAAAAAGATATGTACAAATCATTACT
>NC_082386.1:17946617-17989117 GCF_031168955.1 Gadus macrocephalus
GTGTCTACGCCTGTGCAAATGTGTGTGTGTGTGTGTGTGTGTGTGTGTGTGTGTGTGTGTGCGTGTGTGTGTGTGTGTGTGTGTGTGTGTATGTGTGTGTAATGGATGAATCTGTGTGCATGCTTTCGGTTGTGTGTGTGTGTGTGTGCATGGGTGTGTTTGTGTATAAGTGCATTTGTATCGATGTAGAAGTGCTTACGTGGGTGTGGTGTGTGCGTGCGTGTGCGAGCGTGTGTGTGTCTGCGTGTGTGTGTGTGTGTGCATGTGTGTGCGCGCCTCTGATGAAGATGAGCGTCCGTCCTTCCTTGAATGCAAGGGCACGAACCAGTGCTATGTTACACTCAATAATGATCGATATCCTTCTGATCAGGCCAATTAATGACTTCAGCTGACAGCATGGTCACGTGACGTGCTCTCTCACCACGGCAAACGAGGGAAGACATCTTAAAAGGGAGACCATCATCCTAAGAAGAGAGACTTGAGACGAAACTGAGCAGGAATGCGTTCGTATGAACGCATTCCTGCTCCGTTTTGTCTCAAGTCTCTCTTCTTAAGACGTTGGTTGATGGTGGTGGCCAGGATACCGTCTCAAGAAGAGAGAGGGCTTGAGAGGGAACTGACGTGGTGTGCGGAATGTGAGTCGCTCTTCTTAAGACAGTCCATCCCTCTGTCCTCCTCAAGTCTCTCCGTTTGTCCAGGGTTATGTAATAATAGCTAATAGGTAGTAAATAGCATTTTCGTTAATATTGAAAGGATAATCTAACTATAATTTCGGGAGGGGAGAGAGAGGTTCTGTCTGTCTGTCTGTCTGTCTGTCTGTCTGTCTGTCTGTCTGTCTGTCTGTCTGTCTGTCTGTCTGTCTGTCTGTCTGTCTGTTTGTCTGTCTGTCTGTCTGTCTGTCTGTCGTCTGTCTGTCTGTCTGTCTCTGTCCGTCTGTCCGTCTGTCCGTCGTCTGTCCGTCTGTCCGTCTGTCTGTCCTTCGATGTTCTCGACGACCGGTTGATGTGGTGCTCAGGAAATTGTCCATTATAACGTTTTTTCGGATACTGGAGGCAGAGCGATCAGCCCCATTCCGAATGTTTGTCTTTTATTGACTAAACATCAATACAAATTGGTTTTCATTGACCTACTTGGCTGGATCATGTTTTTGTCATGTACAGCTCACACATGACAGATAAACCCCTGGGTCCAAAAAAATAATTGTCCTCAGGAGGGAAAAGCCCATTTTAAACATCCTGGGTATCGTTTCTGTTGTCGGTGTGTGTGTGTGTGTGAACTCTACAGCTATTGAAGAGGCTCCGTTCAGTACGAGTTCGGTTTGGAAGTCGTGCGACAGGACAGTGCAGTAGCAGCGGGATCCACAGCTCTTTAGAGGGCTCTGTGGTGGTGGTGGTGGGGGCGGGGGGGCGGGCGCGGAGAGGCACTGCCCTCCTGCCTGCTCCCTCTCCTGGGTTAATCTGCCCTCCTCCAGGGTCCAGATGGGCCCCGGCCAGGGACACATTTTAATTACCACGCTCTGATTTCACGCCCTGGGCATCGCAGTGGGTCCCCCGACAGGACTCGCGCACTTGCTGTCTGTCTCTCTAACTGTCTGTCTGTCTCTCTGTCCGTCTGTCTGTCTCTCTGTCCGTCTGTCTGTCTCTCTGTCCGTCTGTCTGTCTCTCTGTCCGTCTGTCTGTCTCTCTGTCCGTCTGTCTGTCTCTCTTTCCGTCTGTCTGTCTGTCTGTCTGTCTGTCTGTCTGTCTGTCTGTCTGTCTGTCTGTCTCTCTCTCTCTCTCCCCGTCTCTCTCTCTCTCTCTGTTCTGTAGCCCACCTTTGCCCCAATGCCATTTTAAAACCACATAAGAGAGAGAGAGAGAGGAGGAGAGAGGGGGAGGGGATTGTAGGACAGTGTGACAGTGGTATCAATCATCCCTATCTGGAGAGGGAGGAGAGAGAGAGAGAGAGAGAGAGAGACGGAGAGAGAGAGAGAGAGAGAGAGAGAGAGAGAGAGAGAGAGAGAGAGAGGGAGAAACGGAGAGACGGAGAGACGGAGAGACGGAGAGACAGAGAGAGAGAGAGAGAGAGAGAGAGAGAGAGAGAAATAGAGATACTAGAGTGCTGTAGAGAGATGAACCAAGGAAGAAAGGGGTGGAATATAGAGATACAATGAGGGAGGACGAGAAGAGAAGAGACAGAAGAGATAGAACGAATAAGAGAGAAGAAAAAAAAGAAAATAAGGGGGGAGGGAGAGCTAGATGAAGAAGGAATACAACAAGGGTGGCCGAGATTAAAAACAACAGAGAGAGAGAGAGAGAGAGAGAGAGAGAGAGAGAGAGAGAGAGAGAGAGAGAGAGAGAGAGAGAGAGAGGAGAGAGAAAGAAAGGAAAGAGAGAGAGAGGAGAGAGAGAGAGAGAGAGAGAGAGAGAGAGAGAGGGAGAGGGAGAGGGAGAGGGAGAGGGAGAGGGAGAGAGAGAGGGAGATGAAGAGAGAGAGCGAGAGAGAGAGAGGTGGTGTGTGTGGGCTCGTGACGGTCCAGTGAGCGAGCTTAGTTCCTCTTCTCGACGGGCTCCAAATGATCCTTCCTCCACCAGGATCCGTCCCGTGGTGTGTAGTAGACCCCCCCCCCCCCCCCCCCCCCCCCCCCTCACCCCCCTCACCCCTACCTCACCCGCTCACCAAGGGCCCCCCTCAATGCCAGCACCGGCACCCCCCAGAAACACACTCCGGGCCTGGGCTCCAAAAGGCCAGCGGGGGGGGGGGGGGGGGGACCCAGGAGAGGAAGTCATTGATCGGTGGTGACCGCTTTAAGGTTTGGGGGGCCGGGTGGGGGTGCTCTGTCCCCACTAAACACTAAACACCTGTCAGGAAGCAGAAGGCAGGGCTGGAGGGGGACCTGGCGCAAATAATTCTCTCTTTTGCTCTCTCTCTCCCCTTCCTGTTAGGAGGCTAGAATAGTTAAATGTCACAGTGGAAAGAAGGAGAAAGAAAGATGGAGCGAGAGAGAGAGAGGAGAATGTCAACCTTCTATTCCAATGCTATTGTTCAACTGTACTGAAAGAGTATAATCTCAGAGCAGCCAGGATAGGGTTAGGTCAAGGTGTTGAGTTAGGGTGAGGGTCAGGTTTTGTGGTTATTATATTGAGGTGTAGAAACAATGTTGTTGTTTTTTGCATTTTAATTCTCTATTATAGAGAGAGATAGAGAGGTACATATGGAAGACATGCAGCAAATGACCACGGGCAGGATTCGAACCGGGTCTCTGCGTTCAGAACTGACCCTGTATGGTACGCGCTTTAACCCGGTGCGCCACCAAGGCGGCTGAGCAAGGATGATTCTAGACCGATTATCGCTGGTGTGCTCATGAATCGTACATAACTCTTGGCTGATAGAATAACTGTTATAATAAACGACCGATAATGGGGGGACTCATCCCGTCATTGGATGAATGAGTCCGTCTTACTGCTTATTTTTCCATCAATAATCACCCGCTCATCCTCGCCACAACCGCGCCCGACTCTGGTTGCCGTGACAACGGGGCCCCTCTGTTGACGTTGCATCTCATGCGTCACATCATTTACAGCGACGGAATCCCCGATCTGTCGCTCTCTCTCTGCGTCTCTCTCTCGCCCTCCGAGGGTAATTGACCTATTTGTTACTCTGCGAGGGGGGAAACGGCAATGTATAGTCACCACGGAGACAAAGAGCCATACAAATGGAAGAACCGAGGAAGGGAGAAAGAGAGAGACAGAGAGAGAGAGAGAGAGAGAGAGCGAGAGAGGAGAGAGAGAGAGAGAGAGAGAGAGAGAGAGAGAGAGAGAGAGAGAGAGAACAGGGCTACAAACGAGCGATACAATGGAGAGAGAGAGAGAGAGAGAGAGAGAGAGAGAGAGAGAGAGAGAGAGGAAGAGGAGAAAGAGAGCTAGAGAAACAGAAACAGGGCTACAAACAAGCGATACAAAAGGAGATGAATTAACATCTGGGCCCTTGATGTCACCGGATTCTCCTTGTTCTCCTTTTAAACCAGAGGTCACACGCTGCCCTTGATGACATTAGCATGCTTTGAGAGGCAGCGTTTTAAGGCGGTCAAACATCTCTGTAATACTTGGTTTGTGTTACGCGGGAAGCTAAACATTTAGGCATGGGTTTGGTATGGTTATGGTCAGGGTGGGGATCGGGGGAAAGCAATGCATCATGGGGATGGCATGTCTGCACACCCTGTGTTGAGTTGGGGTTCTCCTCGTGTTGCCTTCGCAGCGTATTGGGTGTTGAGAGACAGCTGTGACACTCTGACCCATGGTGGTCAGATGATGAGTTTAGCTGGAATGGAGGTATGCAGTCAAACAAGCACGTGCCTATGTCCTAATGGTCTCTCTCTCTCTCTCTCTCTCTCTCTCTCTCTCTCTCTCTCTCTCTCTCTCTCTCTCTCTCTCCTCTCTCTCTCTCTCTCTCTCTCCATCCAGAGGGTCTGGCGTGAAGTTCTGAGTGAACGGCACGAGGTGTGAGCACCAGGACAGCGTGTGGGTGGAGCCAGCAGATCAGGTGGGTGGAGTTATGGTTGATGTGGGAGGGGCTAGATAGTCGAGTGGGCGGGGATATGGGTACACACACACACACACACACACAACATACACACACCACACACACACACAGGAAGACAACACACACACACACACACACACACACACACACACACACACACAGGAGGACAACACAAACACACACACGCACACACAGGAGGGACAACACACACACACACACACACAAACGAGGACCACACACACACACATACACACGCACGCCCAGAAGGACCCGGCGGTGAGTGACATGGTCGTGCGAGAGCATCACATCATTCAAAACAAAGATGTTCTGCTGTTCCCCGCGTGACGGAGCTCTCTCTCCGCTCGCCCCGGGGGAGAAAGGCAGGATTGTTTGGCCCCTGGTGAGGTGGTCCCGGGCCGTCTCCCCACCAGCGGGTCGTCGATCAGGGGATGGGAGAGCGTTGTGGTTCTCAAAGCGCTGACGCAGCAGAACCCTTCCCCTCTCCTCCTTGAAGACAATCAGCATCTTCACTGGGGGGGGGGGGGGGGGGGGGGGGGGCATCCCAAAACCAACCAACCACAGCACAGCACAGCACAAAGCTCATGGCATCTCTGCGCTGTGATTGGTTGAAATGGGGCTGGGTGAATTGGCACCACTCCGATGCCAATTTCCAACCAGTGTATTGTGTAAACAATAGCTCGACGAGGGATGATACGTCCCTCCCCTTGATGGGAAGACGTTTGGTTTACATGTTTGGAGAGTCCAAGATAACCCTTTTTTTTGGGTTTTGTTCACAAAAGATAAAACAAGATAAATAGAGGCTGTTTGTTGGAGATGTTTATCCAAAGCCCCTCCAGGCCATCCAATCAGAGCACGGGAGTAAAAGGACTGCATTCATCCCGCGCTTTCCTACCGGTGGGCACTCAAAGTGCTTTGAAACCTTGCCTACATTTCACCCATTCGTTGCACGCGTTCACACACGGAGGGCGGTGTCAGACACGCAGAGCGACAGCCAGGCCCGTCGGGAGCGAGTAAGGGTGAGGCGCCTCGCTCAGGGACACCTCGACCCTCGGCTAGGAGGAGCCGGGGATCGAACTAGCAACCTTCCAGTGACCAGCCAACCCGCTCTACCTCCCGAGCCGGGTCGTGGCGCGCTCGGTGAATAAATATAAGTCCGGCTCGCTGAGGTGCCTGGTGCAGAAGCCTCAGAGAGGAGAGTTAAGAAAGAGAAGAATAGAGCGATTGAAGAGTTCTCCCTCATTAGACGGTCTGGAGGAGAGACCGCCGCAAGACCTGGGGACACAAGCCCAGCAGGCCTCACCACCCCCCCACCGCACCACCGCACCACCGCACCACCGTCCCAACGCCACCAAATGTCACGCTGTGGCATTTCTCCAAGGCTCCTCTGTGACAATGAAGAGAGAGAGAGCGGGCGAGAGAGAGATAGAGATAGAGAGAGAGAGAGAGAGAGAGAGAGAGAGAGAGAGAGAGAGAGAGAGAGAGAGCGAGGGAGAGAGAGATGGAAAGAGAGAGAGCGTGAGAGAGCGAGAGAGAGAAAGAGGGGCACCGCGTTTCATCCCTTAACCGTCCCCTGCCTATAGAGCCCCCACCTGCCACTTAATGCCCTTTATCTGAATCCACTGGAAGTCGCGGTGGTTAAAAGTGCCAATTAACTAATTAAGAATAGATTCTTTATGTGAATTGACAGTTGATACACTCTGTTGATACACTTGAGGTTATCCTTATCCTTAACTTTCTCAGTTGATCCAAACCGGTTCTAGTTAACAAAGTGCTTTCATCAGTGCCAACCTGAATCAGGCCACTTTATCAGACTACCTGATGATCGTATCGTCTTCAGTGCAGATAGGCAGGCTATTCACAGAGGCTGTCACCCATGGGACTGAGGAGAAATGCCTGTCAATAGTCTGACTGGATAGTCTCGATACTGGGGGCCTGTCTCTCTGCTTGACATGGTTTGTCAACCCTTTGAATAAAACCCCCCAAACCGATGCCGTATACTACCATCGTCAACCTATTCCTCTGAGAATGCCCAGAGTCATTCTGCACTGGGAATGAGGAGGAGCTTGAAGAGGCCTGAAGCTCCACCTACGTCGTGACGCTGGTCGGTCGCGTCTCCTCACTACAAACAGAGACTAACAGCACCCTACAAGGTGAGGCAGAGCCCAGAGAGAGAGAGAGAGACAGAGAGCACAGAGAGACAGAGAGAGAGAGAGAGAGAGAGAGAGAGAGAGAGAGAGAGAGAGAGAGAGAGAGAGAGAGAGAGAGAGAGAGAGAGACAGAGACAGAGACAGAGAGAGAGAGAGAGCCATAGTGAGACGAGAGAGAGAGAGAGAGAGAGAGAGACAGAGAGAGAGAGAGAGAGAGACAGAGAGAGAGAGCCATAGTGAGAGAGAGAGAGCCATAGTGAGAGAGAAGAGAGAGAGAGAGAGAGGAGAGAGAGAGGAGAGAGAGAGGAGAGAGAGAGAGAGAGAGGAGAGAGAGAGAGAGAGAGAGAGCGACAGAGAGAGAGAGAGAGAGGAGCCCATAGTGAGAGAGAGATGTACAGAGACAGAAAGACAGAGAGCAATAGAGCTAGAGAGACAGAACGGTGTGCATATATATTTTCGGTTGTTGTGACGAGGCTGGCTTAGCTAGAACTGGTTTCAGCGTCGTCGTCACGACACTGCGTCGTCGAGGAACGGGTTGTACGGTTGCGGAGACGGGGCTGGCCGAGGAACACGGCCAGCGCGACTCTGACTCTCCAGTGTTTCAACACCGCGCCGCCTCACGCCCGTCTGTAGGCCGACATGTCGCATCGTGTTGGCCGACGCTCTCAGCCCGCGTTCTATGTTTGGGTGTTGGTGTTCCTTGGGCCAGAGTGCAGGCGGCCTCCACGCGTGCTGACTCACAGACACGCTCAAAATAAAAACAACTGACAGCCTTGTGAAGACCTCGATGATGAGACTGGAATATGAAACAAGTCCCCCCTGATTTACTGCCGCCGCTGGGGCCGCGGACGGAGAACCGTCAGAGTGGCGGCCGTGGCTCAGGAGACAGAGCGGGTTGAAATGTAACCGCCAGGTCGCCAGTACGATCCCCGGCTCCTCCTAGCCGAGCGCCGAGGTGTCGCTGAGCAGGACACCTCTCCCTGACTGCTCCCGACGAGCCGGCTGTCGCCTTGCGTCGTTGACACACCGCCGTCGGTGTGTGAGTGTGTGCAATGAATGGCTGAATGTCAGGCAATGTTGTGATGCGCTTTGGATAGAAGCGCAATATTAATGCAGTTAACTTACATCCTGGGTGATGCATGTCCTCCTGGAGCCGGGAACGTGTCGGCTTCGGATTCGCTGCCGCCCCAAAGCTGTTCCCCAGAACCTGAGACTCAGAGCAGGTCGGAGGTATGGGAAGGTCGTCAGAGGGGGCCCCCGCCATGCCTCCCTTCTGGGGCCGCTGGGCAGACAGGTGGGGGCCCCCACTGGGCCAGTATTGATGCTGCAGCGCCCGGCTGAGATCACACACACACACACCCCTCCGGTGATCACTCAGAACGATGCTCCCATAGGCCCCCCCGTGGACCGCCTCATTAAAGATACAACACACAGCTAGTGTGTGTGTGTGCGTTCCTTAAAGGGCAAGACATTTTTATATTCAAGCGACATCCAGAAGCGTTTAATAACTGCATGGAAAGATGTACACACATATTTGTTTTGTTGGTGTCTCTGTGATCCTCAACCTGCGTTTTGCAGCTACTACAACGGCTGACTGTACGCCCGATTGAATATGATGTAAAACTATAGTTGGGTAAGATGATCACGTAAACCAAACCAAAGTCCTTAGCTATTTCATAACCTTTCCATGTAACATCATCCCCATGAATTATCGTCATTCAATTTTCATTTATGAAAACTCTTTCACCCTGGGTGCTGCTCCGAAAAAAACTGTGTGTGTGTGTGGGTGCGTGTTCCTGTACAGGTATATGTGTGTGTGCGTGTATGTGTGCGTGCGCGTGTGTTTGTGTTCCTCTGCATTTATGTGTGTGTGTGTGCGTGTATGTGTGTGTGTGTGTGTGTGTGTTTGTGTGCGTTATCCTCCGCATGGACATGTGTGTGTGTGTGTGCGTGTGTGTGTGCTTGTGTGTGTGTGCGTGGTCAACGGGCATCGCTGACGGCGCTATAAGTGCTGACTGGGGGGTGGGCTGCACGGCCACGCACCGCAAACTAGCTTTAATTGATTTATCGACATTTTGTCCTTGACTCTGCTTAAGGGCTAAAGGCTAAAGGCTAACCCCAAAGACGTGGGACTGAAGCTGCAGACGCTGGTGCAGTGCGACCCTGCTGGCCCTTCAGAACCCCAGCGCCACACGAGCGCGCTGCATTAGTATTAGCATTAGCAAGACCACACCTTCATTAGAATTAGCTTGCCCACACACATTAACATTAAAGACGACAGGCACCCATTAGGGCTAGTGCCGGACAAACAGCCCTCCCCCCTGCGTCCCCGCTGAGGCTGCCTGGCAACCAGCCTAGCAACTGATACCAGAAATAATATGGATTGTCTGGCCTGTGTTGGTCGGTGTAGGCCTGCGCTCCATGTGTACTTCCCTCCTCTCTTCGCTCAATGTCCCCATTTAGGTACATTAGGTCCCCATTTAGATTGTGTTTACAAAGTGTGTGTGTGTGTGTGTGTGTGTGTGTGTGTGTGTGTGTGTGTGTGTGTGTGTGTGTGTGTGTGTGTGTGTGTGTGTGTGTGTGTGTGCGTGCGTGCGTGCGTGCGTGCGTGCGTGCGTGCGTGTGTGCCTCTTCATCTCTATCCCGATACGTGTTCTTTGTTCTGAATGTGTGGTCCTCCTCTTTCCTCTACCCCGTCTCAGACAGCCCTACACCGACCAACCCCGAGGCTACCAGGACGATGGCGAGCAACAACACCGCTAGCATCGCCCAGGCCAGGAAACTGGTGGAGCAGCTGAAGATGGAGGCCAACATCGACAGGATAAAGGTGAGCTCCTCTGCGCAGACGACCACAAAGTGTGGACTCGGGTCTGGTTCACAGAGAAGAGCGTGAAAATATTCTATTGCTCAAAGAGTGTGTTGTCCCTTTCAGGTTTCGAGTGTGTTAGCTGGTCAAAATGATTCAAATCGATGTTTTCAATCTAGGAAGCACTTTATCACTTTTTGCGAAAACCACCAAACAAAACAAATCAATGCATGGATTGAAATAGGTCAATAGAGAAAAAAAGAAAGGCTCTGATGTTTTTCTCATTTCTACGTCTTCCTGCCCTGTCTTATCGACCCGCAGGTGTCGAAAGCGGCGGCGGACCTGCTGTCCTACTGCGAAGCGCACGCCAAAGAGGACCCCCTGCTGTCGCCGGTGCCCGCGTCGGAGAACCCCTTCAGGGAGAAGAAGTTTTTCTGCGCCATTCTGTAAAAAAAAATAATAATAATTTGAAACAGAAAAAGACCGGCATTGGCTGCTCTGCAGTCCGCCTGATGTGTGTTTTGAACGGGAGATCGTTCTAAGATTACGTAGATTTATTCTAGCGCGGTGGCGAGGCGACCACCAGCCCCGCCCCCCCCCCACCCCTCTTTTGTCGAAACGGCACCAAGCAAAGTGCAATTTTCAATACGCCAGAGTGTATAACGTGTAGCTTTTAAAGGGGTAGTGAGGGCTTTTAAAGGGGTGTGCCGCATGTTAAAGGGGTCTGTGTTTCCTTTAGACAACACAAGGGGGGGATGGAGGAGGACGATGATGATGATGACTCTGATACGTCAGACAGGTGAAGCGGCCAGCCGTCTGGTTGGGAATTGTACAGAAAAAAAAAGGAAAAGACGCAAATCTAAAGTAAAAAAATAAATAATAAGAATAACGTAAAAATATTAACTATTATTTTTGTGGCGCTCTTGGAGCCCCCAACATGTTGTGCGATAGTGTTGGTGGGTTGATAGCTCTACCCTAGGACACATTAACGTCTCTACAGCGAGACTCCACTTATTGGAATGCTATTTTTTACGTTACATATTGGAAGTGGTTTTTCGATCTGTACCCTGCACAGCTTTCTATAACCATCTGTGATAACAGAAAACTGCTCCGTTCATTTTCTTCTTCTTCCTCCTCCTCCTCATCATCTTCTTCTTTTTAGTTGTATGCTTTTTTTTACTAAACCAAACGATTCGTGAATATGTTTTGTTTTTTTAATGGTTTGGAAGTTTGAAACGTTGAAATCTGTGATACTCTTTGCAAACTCCTTTCTGACAGGCCAGTCTGGACTTATCTCCTATCCGGCCAATGTGATATAGTTTGTCTTCTTCCCAGGCAGAACTTTCTACTGTTTGTATAAAACAAGACAAAAACGACTAGCAAGTAAACTGTGCTGTGATGTGAAATTCTGAATGTGTGTGGGTTTATCTTTATCTATAGTGCATGGTCATTGGCGAACCAATATATATATATATATATATATATATATATAGACATATTACTTTTGTGGAGTTTGTATGGAGAGGGCAGCATTGATCTGAATATTAAAAAAACACTCATGTGTGACACAGACATGTCTCAGATTCAATCCGATGGCCTCGCTGATGTCTGGGGACTGATTCTCTGGGTGGGTGGATTCTGGTTATCTGGTTAATACGCTCAGCCATGTCAATAGAACAGGCTACTCAGATTGCAGGTCACCCGGTATATTCATATGGGGTCACAAAGAGATTGCTGACTCATAATGTGACGTGTTTGATGGACAACATTTAAAATTGTAACAGTTCTCGTGGTAAAGCTTAATGATTGGTGGAGCGATGGGAATATGATTACACGGACATGGGCGAGTTGGGGTTGCTAAAATAGCAGAGCGTCAGTCGGTTTTTGACCAGCTGGGCTGAATAGGCCCTGGGCTAACCTATATGCTGCTGTTATTAAAGGACATTTGGAGAGGGGCTCTTGTATTTGAGTCTAGCTCCAGGGTATTTTTCTTTTACCAATTGGTTTGTTTATTTAATTATTTCCCAGAAATTCTTGACCTTACAAAAAAAACACAATATGCCTTGAACATTTATGGAACACAGCACCCCCTAGCGATGAATTCGAACAACTACACATAACCTCAAGCAATAAGCAGTCGTGACTCGATTAATAATAGATTAATGACGACAAAAGTAATTGTCGTCATTAATTTATAAATAACCAGTTATTTATATTTTATATCAAATCGAACCCAAACACTGAATATAAAAAATAGCAATATCCTTCTTTCCCAGAGCACACCGATGTCGGCGAAACTATTTCAATAAAACATAGACAGACTAAAATATTAAATGACACGGTTGGGACAACTAATGGTACGAACACACCAAACGCGTACCCATGTAAGATTTACGCGTGTAACGCAGCTAAAATGTTGCTTGACCATTTTGTGTAAAAAATGGTCCTACGTACGCAGCTACGCGCCTGTGGCTGCGCTGGATTTAGGAGTCCGAGGAAGGAAACCCAAACGCCGCCGTGTTTGGGTGCATGATAGAGCTTGGATCGGGTTAGATTAAATAATCTCAGATATGAATAACAATAATCGGGTTAAATAACTTCACATGGTGTGTCTGGTGTGTTTCCAGCATTCGTAGTGTTGATCAGCAGAGATATAGTCCGCCAAGACGTTGAGGTTGCTTAGCAACCAGAGACTCTGTCCATGCAAGTGAACGGAGTGTTCCCACTTCGTCATAACGATCAAACCAAACATCCTTCACATTCACCGAGCGAACATTATGAAAGTAAAATGCACATTTCTCGCTAAAAATGTTTACATAAACGCATTTAATGGCGTAACTATGTTACTATTTCCACCCAGAATAAAGAAAGATGTCGGCCGTATGCTTCTGTGCAAGCGTCACTACTCTCTGCCAGTGACGTCGGGTCAAGCTCAACGCTGATTGGGCAACGCGGCTAATCGTCATGCGTATGAGCGTAAAAAGTTTGAACTCCTCGCGTACGCGCGTATATGTACGCGCGTATATGTACGCGCGTATATGTACGCGCGTATATGTACGCGCGTATATGTACGCGCGTATATATACGCAGCTCATACGCCGCTAACGCGGGTAAAATGTTGCTTTAATAATAATAATAATACATTTAATTTAGAGGCGCCTTTCAAGACACCCAAGGTCACCTTACAGATCATATAGTCATCATAAATCGTTTTAAAAAAAAAAAAGTAACTCCTGCTTTAGCGCATGTAACGCATGTACGCAGCTCATACGCGCGTAAACCAATGGTTCCCTATGGAAAAATTGCCGATTTTATACGCGTCTATACGCGGGGTACGCGTTTGGTGTGTTCGTATCTAAAGGGAGTAGTGGATTGTTTAAAGTCTAATCACTGTAAAAAAAGATACTGTCAGAAGTGGGATTCGAACCCACGCCTCCAGAGGAGACTGCGACCTGAACGCAGCGCCTTAGACCGCTCGGCCATCCTGACATGCCTATATCTCAACGAAACTTTTAACATGAATTTAAGTCCTGGCGGGGCTTCCACACCCCGCCTGGACTTTGACGGGACGGTTGAGGTCCGCACTACGTTATCTAACAGACAATACCGTCGTAGGCTCGCTATATATACCCAGGCTATAGTTGGCTCAGTTCATTCCGGAGGAACCTTTCACCCGGCTGTAGTTTGCGCGGTTCAGTCCGGAGGAACCTTTCACCCGGCTAAACTTGGCTCGGTTCAATCCGGAGGATCCTTTCACCCGGCTAGTTTAATCGGTTCAGTGCGGAGGAACCTTTCACCCGGCTATAGTTGGCTCGCTTCAGTCCGGAGGAACCTTTCACTCTGCGGGAATTCGTGAGTTCCGCCTCAGGGGATGTCTCTCGGTCGACTGCACTTGTCCATGAGCCAGCGATGACATAATCTACTTATAAACGCTCTTCATTGTACTGTAATCAGTGATCATTGTTTTCTGACCGACATTATGCACATGTAGGCCCTCGTTGTCTTTTTAATCCCCGGAATTCATATTAGAAATGCGTTTGAACTGCAACGATAACTAACCCACTAACTAAGTATATCTGCGACGCATCAGGTCGAAATGTCAGCCAACAATGCACCGTCCAATTTCTCCTGGGTGGACCCGGGGAAGTTGGCCGGGTTGGCCTTGCCAAGGATGACGGCGGAGTACCAGTACCTCCTGGACAACGGCATTCATCATCTTGTGTGCCTCTGTGAGAGGAAGCCCCCCAATCACGACACCTGCCCGCAGTTGCAACTGCACCACATCAAGATCACGGACTTCACCCCTCCGACGCCGGCCCAAACCGATGCGTTCCTCTCCATCGTGGAGAAGGCCAACTCCAAAGGGGAGGTAATTGATGCTGTTTTCGTTTGGGACATTTTGTACTATACTTTATCAAACACCAAACTGTATATTTGAACCCATCTCCATTTAATGACTGCGTTCCAGATTGTGTGTGTGTTTGTGTGTGTTGGGGGGGGGGGGGGGAGTCTCGGAAGGCTAAGGAAGCGCGATGTAAAGAGTATAGAGCACATCTATATATAGACGTAGGCCTACTCGGATCACCCTGAGCATGTTTGCACAACGCACACAAATCTATTTACACAGTACAAGTGCAACATCTCTACTCTCCCTCATCCACATTCACCTGGGGAGGTTAATCCAGTTCAAAGTCTGTAAGCATTATTAAAAAACTATAATTTGCCACCCTACTTCCTGCTACCTTGCTTCCGGAAGATTCCCGTATGAGGTTGTCTCGTCTTGCTCAATGGTTCAGGGTCCATGCCTTCTTTTATAGCTAGTGTCGGTCTAAAACCGCACAGCGCTACATGACTGTCCTCGGCGTGGCGGGATTAGAGCTCACATCATTACAGCATCATAACCCAATGAACACCAGATGAGCCGGAACACAATAAAACAAAGTACTGTTGATTTAAGAAAGGGACTCGGAGAGGGGGAGAGAGAGAGAGAGAGAGAGAGAGAGAGAGAGAGAGAGAGAGAGAGAGAGAGAGCGTCAGAGACAGACACAGAACAGATAGACAGAACAGAGAGACAGAGGGAAAGACAGAACAGAGTGAGAGAGACAGAAAGAGAGTGACAGAGAGAGAGAGAGACAAAACAGAGTGGCAGAGAGCGAAAGACAGAACAGAGACAGAACAGAGTGAGAGAGAGAGAGAGAGAGAGTCAGAGACAGACACAGAACAGATAGACAGAATAGAGAAAGACAGAACAGAGAGACAGAGGGAAAGACAGAACAGAGTGAGAGAGACAGAAAGAGAGTGACAGAGAGAGAGACAAAACAGAGTGGCAGAGAGCGAAAGACAGAACAGAGTGAGAGAGAGAGAGAGAGAGAGAGAGAGAGAGAGGCAGACAGAACAGAGAGACAGAACAGAGTGAAAGAGAGAGAGAGAGAGAGAGAGAGGCAGACAGAACAGAGAGACAGAGAGAGAGACGGAACAGAGAAGATGATAAGAATACAAAGTATAAACAGAGGGAACAGGAACAGCGGATCACCCAGATCCTCCCTTCCCACCCCCACAGGAGGCCAGCTCCCCCAGCCATGACCCTCCATGTGGCCCGACCCGACCAGAGCCCCCGTTTGAAGCGTGTTCTAAGCGCGTGTCTCCTTCTCTGCCCGCATCAGGGCGTGGCGGTGCACTGCATGCACGGCCACGGGCGCACGGGCACCATGCTGGCCTGCTACCTGGTGAGGACCAGGGCCATGTCCGGGGCCGACGCCATCCTGGAGACACGCCGGCTGCGGCCGGGGTCCATCGAGACGGCGGAGCAGGAGCGCGCCGTGGTGCAGTTCTACCAGCGCACCAAGTGAACCCGGGCGGAGACGGGACCGCCAGGGGGCGGGGTGCAGTGCCCCGGACGGTCCTCTAACCGGGGTTAGTTAACCGGGGACCCGGGGTGCTGGGAGGCAGGCATGGGGGAGGCCTCATGCGCCACTCCTCTGGAACCCACCTTCAGAACGTCCGGAGTCCACCTCATCGCGGAGGACTTTGAACTCGTCGGCTAAAACGCTGGTTTGTGTCGATCGCCGTCTGTGATCTCCGCGGTTCCGGTTTTAGGGACTGAGTTCAAGGCACTGGCGTGTTTTCATTCTTTCACCATATCATACTTTTTTAATACATTTCTCCTTTTGAATAACGGACGATTGTCCTTTGAACCTCTGTGAGTGAAGGGTGCAGTATGACTCAACGTGCCTTGGCTTTCCTCGTTGGAGGGGAAGTCGTGTATGCAGGTGAACAGGTGTAGGACGAAGAGGTCTACGGCTTGAAGGGTCTCAGAGGGATTGTTTATGCACTGACGATAAGATGGTTTGATTTTCTTTGCGCGATCTTTAAAACAAACGTAAGAACGGTACAAGAATAAACGGACATTTCTACCTCTGTTTTCTACTTTATGTTCTGCATACATCGTATGTCATGCTATCGTAAACGGCAGTTTGCAGCTTGCTTGTTCATCTAGCACTTTGCTTTTCAATCATTAAGTCTATAAAACAATACAAATTATGTTTACAATTATTATAGATTAAGTCTTAAATTCGAAAAAAATATTCAACTAATAATAAAACGAGACAATCAAGCAAACATTAGCATTTCAGAAGCTATAAAACAGCCAATAAACATAATATATAATTTTCTGTTGTGTGCACTATGTTTTCATAATGGGTTGATGGACCGTTGAAGAACGTTGATGCCTTTCAGTTGGTGGTGTTGTTGTTTACGAGGCTGACCCCAGAGAGAAGAGACGCTGGCGTTCCTTAAAGGGAAGTTTCTCCGGAGCCGCCATACTCTGGAGCGAGTCTTCCTGGCTTCTGGAGAAACAAAGATTGATATATTGAATGTATATATCAAATATAAAGATCAATGCAAAGTCTGCAGCGTTCTAAAAGCCCCAGAGTGTCATGTTGACTGTTTCTCCGGGATCATGGTGAAATGTTTGGAATCTGTGTAGAAATGTAATTCCTCAAAATTGTTTTGGTGCTCCAGGACTATTCTAGAATGCACTGCAATATTATACACACACACAGGCACACCTCAACTCACTTTTTTGGGACCACCTCATGAGAAGCACGGCCGTATCCAATCGATTTTTGATCTGTCAACGACATAAAGAAAGAAACGTAAGATTGAACCTGGAGTGCCGTCTCAAATACAGTTTGTCTCCCATTGAGAACAGTGACATTTGTGTATGCCCTCTGACCTGGAGCCATCCTCTGTCCTTCTGGGTCAGCCGGGTTGGTAGTTTGATGCTCCTTGACCTGGCTTTTCTCCTGTGGGATGAAACCATTATAAACTGGACACTAGGGCTGTAACGATACACAAATTCACGATTCGGTTTGTATCACGATTTTTGACCCACGGTTCGATACATCCCACGATTCTTTTAAATTTAAAAAGCATTTTATTTAAACAACACTTAAATACCAATTATCTTAATGTAACATTTAATAACAAATAATTTGGAACACTGAACAGATTTGAACCGAAAGAATACTATTAAAGTATAGCTAAATTAATAAAGAAATAACCAAAGATTGCAGTTGGAGGATGCTTTTTGCTGGTAGGCATAATAGGGCCCCTTTAACTGTTTGGTTGGTTTATTCAAATATCCTTATTAGCGCTTCTTATTAGGCTATGTAGCTTAAATAATGACATAATCAGGCCGTATAGAATGCAACATGTTTAATAGCCTAACTTTCAATAGATGAGGAAAAACATGAACGTCGCAATAACGAGGCATAGTGTTACGAGTAGCATATGTGTGTGCGGGAGAATGGCAGTGTGCGTATGCGTGTGTGAGTGACGTCAGCGAGTGAGTGGACGAGCGAGGAGAGCGAGCGGTAGCGCGTGTGTCTAGTGAAGAAGCGAACGAGTCCGGTAGAATAAAGTACCCATCCTGTCAATAATCGGTGGCCGCTTCATTCCGACCTATAAGCAGACAAACTGCCAGTCAAATCACACAAAACAATAGAGACAGGATCACAGGCAATTTTTTTCGCGCTTGGCCCACTCTGGATAAATGTCGTTCATATCGCATATGAGGACTTCGACGGCTGTGGAGAAATGCAATCCTCCGTAGCCACGGAGAGCTTGGATCACAGAGAGGGCATCTCGTCACATATTTACGGCATCGATAGGAGGGGGCGCTGTCAGCAGACTATTATTTAGACAAATTATTAGCAAATTTCAATCGGACAATTTGACCGAAGAGTTAGAATGGGCATATCGCGCTTCTGCCTTCTCACACCGCGAGACAGGATCGTGGCTTTGAGTATCGCGATTTTCGGTTTGATACGCGTATCGTTACAGCCCTACTGGACACACATCTCTACATCTATATACATATAAATAGATACCTCTATCTCTATTTTTAGATAGATAGATATATAACTAGATGTACATACATATATAAATGTATGGTTTCACTTTATAATAAGTCATTACCTAACTTGTTAGTATTTTTTAATTGTTACTAGAATATCTATTTGGCACAAGTTAATAGTTTTTTCATCAATTAAATATTAGTTGTTTGCATAACCCTAACCAAACCCTAACACACAACCCTAACCCTAACACACGACCCTAACCCTAACCCTAACACACGACCCTAACCCTAACACACGACCCTAACCCTAACACACGACCCTAACCCTAACACACGACCCTAACCCTAACCCTAACCCTAACACACGACCCTAACCCTAACCCTAACACACGGCCCTAACCCTAACACACGGCCCTAACCCTAACACACGGCCCTAACCCTAACCCTAACACACGGCCCTAACCCTAACACACGGCCCTAACCCTAACACACGACCCTAACCCTAACACACGGCCCTAACCCTAACACACGGCCCTAACCCTAACCCTAACACACGGCCCTAACCCTAACACACGGCCCTAACCCTAACCCTAACACACGGCCCTAACCCTAACCCTAACACACGGCCCTAACCCTAACACACGGCCCTAACCCTAACACACGGCCCTAACCCTAACACACGGCCCTAACCCTAACACACGGCCCTAACCCTAACCCTAACACACGGCCCTAACCCTAACACACGACCCTAACCCTAACACACGGCCCTAACCCTAACACACGGCCCTAACCCTAACACACGGCCCTAACCCTAACACACGGCCCTAACCCTAACCCTGACACACGGCCCTAACCCTAACACACGGCCCTAACCCTAACACACGGCCCTAACCCTAACCCTGACACACGGCCCTAACCCTAACACACGGCCCTAACCCTAACACACGGCCCTAACCCTAACCCTAACACACGGCCCTAACCCTAACCCTGACACACGGCCCTAACCCTAACACACAGCCCTAACCCTAACACACAGCCCTAACCCTAACACACGGCCCTAACCCTAACCCTCACCCTAGCACACGGCCCTAACCCTAACACACGGCCCTAACCCTAACACACGGCCCTAACCCTAACACACGGCCCTAACCCTAACCCTCACCCTAGCACACGGCCCTAACCCTAACCAGCGACACTCTGTGGTCAGTGAAAAAAAACTATTAACTTGTGCCAAATAGATATTTTAGTAACAATTAACAAATATTAACAAAGGGTTAGGTAATGACTAGTTTGCTATTTATTATGACACCTTATTATAAAGTGTTACCAAATATATATATATATATATATATATATATATATATATATATATATATATATATATATACACATACATACAGTATGTACATATCTATCTCTACGTATCGATATAGATAGATATACACTTTGTACTATACATATACTGTAAACTGCCACTCCATGGCTGGTCTCATACTGTTGAGTCATTTGTCACTTATCCAAAGCTAATGTGTAGACGTTATCACGAGAATGTCCCCCACCAGCTCAGAGCATTCTGTTCAGGGGTCTACATGTTAGACCTTGAGACATCGGGCTTTGAACCAAAAACCTTTCGGTTGGGAGTCAGGCCGCCTTGCCCATGACCCCCACCCCCCCATCCCCAGTAGTAGGGTAACAAATATTTCACCAGTATGGGAACTCCAAAAAAAAAAAAAAAAAAACTAAGACCTATTCACCCCAAGTCTGTTCTCGGTGCGCTGGGGGATCACCCTGAACTCCTCTTCTTCCTCCTCCTCCTCCTCCTCCTCCCCCCCGTTCTGCTGCAGCTCCTGCAGCCTCCTCTGGAACTGCAGCTCCAGGCTGAGCCGGCGCAGCCTCTCGCCATCCCCCGGGGAGCGGGCCGCCCTGGCGCCCAGCTCCCTCACCTCCTCCTCCAGCGCCTCCAGCTCCCTCCGCCGCCGCTGCTCCTCCAGCTGCTCCCGCAGCCGCTCCCGCGCCTCCCTGCGCCAGGGGTCCGGGGAGAGGCCCTCCCCCCCCGGGGCGGGCCTCTCCGCCCCGGGGGGCGGGTCCTGGAAGGAGACGTGCCGGGTGGGGGGGGCGGGCCTCTGAGGACTGGAGGCGGCGCCCTGTGGTTGGCTGGGGGCGGCGCTCTGCCTTGGTCGGGGTGAGGAGGTGGGGGTGGTGGAGGAGGGCGGGGAGGAGGTGACGGGGCGGCGGCCACCCTGGGCCGACCGGACGGGGCCCAGGGCAGGGTGGTGCTGGAAGGTGGAGAGGAGCGGTCTGGGCGGGGCGTCGGGCCTCGTTATGGGGATGTCGATGCGGGTGGGCTGGGTGGAGGTCCGGGAGGGAGGGGTCCTCCACACGCCAGCGCTGCTCTTTACATCCTGGGGTTCTGGGTTCTGGGCCTGGGTGGGGTTCTGGTTCTGCGTGTGGTTCTGTGGTCTGGAGGGGCTTTGGGCTGGGTTCTGGGGCTGGGTGGGGTTATGGGGTCTGGAGGGGCTTTGGGGGGGGATATGGGGCTGGGTGGGGTTTTGGGTGGGGTACTGGTGTCTGGAGGGGTTCTGGGGATGGTTGGGATTCTGGTTGGGGTTCTGGAGTCTGGAGGGGCTTTGGGTGGGGTTCTGGGGTCTTGAGGGGTTCTGGATGGGGTTTTGGGGGGGGTTCTGGAGTCTGGAGGGGCTCTGTGTAGGATTCTGGCGCTGGGTGGGGTTCTCAGGCTGGTTGAGGTTCTGGGGATGGTAGGGGTTCTGGGTGGGGTTCTCGGCCTGGGGCTGGGTGTGGTACTGGGTGGGGTTCTGGGGCTGGTTCTGGTTCTGGGGGGGGTTCGGGGGCTTTTGGAGGAGGCTGTGTGTGGAGGCACTGGGCCAGTGAGGGAGCGAGGTGCTGGGGTTGTGGGATGGTTCCGCTGGCCGCGGGTCCAGACAGAGGTTCTCCTGGGACAGGGCTTGGCGCTGAGGGAGAAGACGCATGACGTTATTGATATACTCGTCCCATATTTATCTAAAAAGGTGCAATCTCAGATATATCCGTTTCACTCCCTTTGGCGCCATCCCTGGTGATAAGTGGTACTTCTCCAGCAGCATCACCAGTGACACCGAGTGGGAAACCATCCCAAAACGGAAAATAGGAGGCATCTGATCAGCAGGTCATCCTCCCTTCAGCGACCTCATTCAGCGACCGAAGGGACTACACATTTTTAACTTGCATAAAAATCCTTGAGGTCACCACTGTCAATTATTTATAAAATAAAAAATAAAAATGATACCACACATCATATCAACTCGATCAGCACACAATTATCGCAATGATTGAGTAATGAATGAATTTAAACTTTGATTAGTGATCATCGACGTACCATGAAGGTCCTCATGTTGGGGTTCTGCTTCCTGGCCGACGGACCCAGAGAGATCCTGAGCAGCTGCTGTGATTGGTCAGCTGCCCTGTGGTCCAGATGTCTGGAGGACGGCAGGGTCTGGTACTCCCTGTGGAACGTCTGGTCCAGAGAGCAGCACAACGTTACTACAGCACTACTACAACGTAGGTCAGAGTACAACGTAACACAGCTACAACGTTACTACAGCGCTTCTACAACGTAGGTAAAAGTACAAAGTAACATAACTGCAACGTTACTACAGCGCTACTACAACGTAGGTCAGAGTACAACGTAACACAGCTACAACGTTATTACAGCGCTTCTACAACGTAGGTCAGAGTACAATGTAACATAACTACAACGTTACTACAGCTCTACTACAACGTGGGTCAGAGTACAACGTAACATAACTACAATGTTGCTACAGTGTAGTCATAAATTACAACGTAACATAACTACAACGTTACTACAGCGTTCCTACAACGTAGGTCAGAATACAACGTAACATAACTACAATGTTACTACAGCCCTACTACAACGTAGGTCATAGTACAACGTAACAAAACTACAATGTTACTACAGCGCTACTACAACATAGGTCAGAGTACAACGTAACATAACTACAGCGTTACTACAACGTAGGTCAGAGTACAACGTAACATAACTACAATGTTACTACAGCGCTACCACAACATAGGTACAATGTAACATAACTACAACATTACTACAACATAACTACAACGTAACACAACTACAGTGTTACTACAAAGTCTATTGAGGACAAAAGCTTGATTGACCACCAGAACAGGACAATATCTCCATCAGTTATTTACACAGCGTAACCAGTTGCATTTTCACCTTGTGGTGGGGAAGAATGTTTTGGATAAATAGGTTTCATCCAAATAGATTAAACACGCGTTTTTTGTGATCATAATAGTATCATTATCAACTAGTTTCATTATCACAGTTTACCAACGGATTGGGACAAGGCAAGGGTCGCATGCAGAATGAGTAGAGAATATAAATGATAAAGTATGTTAGCATAGCAGGTTGTCCTGGGCTCCACCGAGACACCACCTCCCCCTCACCTCAGTGCAGAGATTGAGGGTGGAGATGGTGGGTCCTCCGTCTACGGGCTCCTCTGGTACCTCCACCTCCTCAGGCACACAGTCTGATGGGAGGGAGGGAGGAGGGAGGGGGGAGGGAGGGAGGAAGGGAGGAGGGAGGGAGGGAGGAAGGAAGGAGGGAGAGGGAGGGGAGGGAGGAAGGGAGGTTGGAACGGAGGAAGGAGGGAGGGAGGGGAGGGAGGGGGAGAGGGAGGGAGGGAGGGAGGAAGGAGGGAGGGAAGGAGGAAGGAAAGAAGGGAAGAGGGAGGAAGGAGGGAGGGATGAGAGAGAGAGAGAGAGAGTGAAGGAGGGAGGGAGGGAGGGAGGAAGGAGGGAGGGAGGGATGAGGGATTGAGAGTGGAGGAGGGAGGGAGGGAGGGAGGAAGGAGGGAGGCAGGGAGGGAGGAAGAAAAACATAAAAAGTAGGTCAAACCTATCCTGGGTACGGAAATCGCCGTCATTTTTTAACAGCTAACGATTGCCAAACTCTTAATTGTCTAAAGTTATACACGTTTTCACATGCGCTGAAATGAGACCATAATCCTGATGGTCCTCCGGTCGGCGGGCGTGTGTGAAGGGGTCCACCTACGGCTCATGTTGGGGTTGGAGCGGTACAGGAGCCGGTTCCTCTGGAGGTTCTGCTGCCGTCGGCCCCTGCTCCCCCCGGGGGCCTGCGGCTCCGGTCGGGGGCCCGGGACGCTGCACCCGACCCAGGCGGGGCCGCCGCCGGGCGTGCCCAGGCCACGGTCACCTTGGTAACGCGACAATTCATTATTTTAAGGGTTAGAAAAAGGATCCGCAAAACCAACACTGACACAAGGCGTCTAATCTGGTGTCTCTGGTTTTAAACACACACACACACACACACACACACACACACACACACACACACACACACACACACACACACACACACACACACACACACACACACACACACACACACACACACACACACATTGTTGACACACTATCTGTTGTCTGCCTCTAATGAAGAAATGTGTGGCATGTAGGGCTGTGCAATTAACATAATATCGATCATGATTTCAATTTTTGGGTCAAACGATCCTCAAACTAATCAAGTTGAATCGTTATTATTATTTATTTATTTTGCTGGTTCCAGCTGGATACATAATTGTACATAATTTTTCTACAGTGTAACTTAGAAAATTTTAAAGTGCTCAGGTACAAGTGTTTTTTTGGCGAGGAATGCTGAATAAATGCATCATGTTTTCAAACTCAAAAATAATCGTTTGGATTATGATTTTTTCTATAATCTAGCACCCCTAGTGGTATGTACGTCACATTGACATTCGGTAACCACCGCTGCCCATGCTATTGATCTCCAAGTGATGTGTGATACCTGTGTTGGGGGCGAAGCCAGGCTGGTTGATCAGGGCCTCCAGACCGTGGCAGCTGGCAGCGTGTTTAGCCACGTGTAGCGTCACAACGGGCCCCGTCTGCACCATTATCATGGCTGCCCTGCGTACGCACAGCATGGAGGTTAGCAACACATAGCTCACATCCACACAGCATGGGGGTTAGCATCTCATAGCTCACATCCACACAGCATGGTTAGCATCACATAGCTCACATCCACACAGCATGGAGGTTAGCCCCGTATAGCTCACATCCACATAGCATGGAGGTTAGCAACACATAGCTAATATCCACACAGCATGGGGGTTAGCATCACATAGCTAATATCCACACAGCATGGGGGTTAGCATCACATACCTAATATCCGCACAGCATGGAGGTTAGCATCACATAGCTCACATCCACACAGCATGGGGGATAGCATCACATAGCTCTCCTCCACACAGCACGGGGGTTAGCATCACAAAGCTCTCCTCCACACAGCATGGGGGTTAGCATCACAAAGCTCTCCTCCACACAGCATTGGGGGTTAGCCTCATATAGCTTGCATCCATTCTAGTTCACTTCAGTTTGCTTATATAACTCACATCCACAGACAATCGCGCTTAGCGATTGTCTCATAGTAGAACTCATAGTAATGTTTAAGAAAAAAAGGCATAATTAATTTCATGATCACAAATTATAGATCACAAATAATCATCGTTGTTGGCATCTTTCTCCATCCTTATTTGTAAGGCTTTTGTGGATTTATCCAGTCCTTCACAGACCAAACTAACCACCCGTTGAGGAGGTGAAGTCATCCATTAGATCTCATCCTACCTCTCTTGGTTCAGACCCACCAGACTCCGGCCGTCCACGCTGACCAACTGGTCTCCGACAGACAGCGTCCCGTCCTGCAGGGGCCAGAGGTTAAGGGTCAGGGGTACACAGAGGTCTGACCCTCCGTCGGTCCCCGGCCCTGTATAGTGCACTGTGGTCAAAATTAACGTGAGGCCAATCTGGGAGGAGGGTTTAAACACTCACCACTTCAGCGGGGCCCCCCTGGACGATGGATTTGATATAAATGCCGATTTGAGCCTGGCCCGAACCCTGTCGCCGTGGGAATAAAACAGAAAAATATATAGAATATGCCTTGTAGTGAATGATTAAAATAATAGTATTTGAGTAAATAATACAGTACATGGCTGTCATTAGATCTCTAGTTATACACATCGCAGGGTGTTAGAATGATTACTCAGTCCACTGTGTGGGGAGGTTTGGGGCGGTGCGGATTTACCCTGGCGGCCACGATGCTCACGCCCATCCCGCTGTTCAGGGGCTTCCTCAGGGTGATGACCACCACCTCTGGTTCTCTCCGAGCCCCCGTCTATGACACAACAGGCAGAGGCATTACTGGAGGTCAGCCCACCTGACTAGACTGGATCCGAGCACTCAGAGCCAGAATACACTTCAGTCACAGTCCAGGAGCACCTTGAATCCTATAGAAGTTTGCGTCGAGTGCTGAACACAAATGTGCCTCACTCCGTTAAAACAACATGAAGCTAGTTCTTCTATCTGTCGTTGAGGTGAAGTTCATCTGCTTTAGGCTTTATATGGAGTATTCAGTGTGTAAAAGATTGTCATAGTAGCCTGTAGTGTGGCTAGACTAGAGTGATTCTTATGCGCTTTTTTCACTCGCACTGCAACCCCAAACTCTTATTTGGCCTGCCAGGTTCCCGGTATTAAGTGTGTTTAATGATTGTTTGAGCCCCTGTGTGAGCAGGCCATTGTCCAGATTCGAGCGACTAGATCCTGTGGTACATACTCCGGTCCCGTAGGGGGTGGTAAACGCAAAAAGGAAAAGGAAGAAGAATTCACAGTGAGCTCTGATGTTGTCTCTATTATTTGACTCCTTCCAAATCCAACCCAATGAACCAGTATGTGAGAACGAGCCTGATTCTGAGTCTCTGGACATTGTCCGGAGTTCATGTGTGTTCGTAAGGCTTTAGTTTACCGGCAGAAGGCTGGTGGTTGGGCAGTTGGGTTCATTGAAGAACACTCTCCAACTGCCATGACAGTTGGCTCTGGGAGTCAGCTTACAGAGACCTGGGGGAGCAGCAGAGATCAGATACCCCCCCTCGCACCATACGATGACACACCAAGGGACTGACTCGAAGGAGGAGCAGACATTCCAACATCGGACAGGAATGTTTTACAGGAGTAGACCACAAAATTACAAAAAGTCATTTTGCTTGAGTCGACGCAATTCTGAAATCATTTTGTCAAACGTAATCATAGTTACTCTCAAAGAGTCCTTAGGTAAATTTAAATCAACTTCTAACCATATGATCGCAAATAGTGGGTCTACAATGGCGTTGGAACAACTGTCCATCGGCATTTCTCTAATATCGGCTTACAAAGAACTATATTTAAACTGAGAAAAAACAAATCCAGCTGGATTTGCATCACATGAATCACACTCCAAAACTCATCTTGGGTGTCCCAGTGTGGACGCTACTGGGATCACTGGGATTACCAGGATTCCCTTTACCTTTGCGGCAAATTGGCTCCAAGAACTCAGTGAAGCCAGGCGGAATCCCGCCCACCGTGTCACACGAGTAGCCTCCGTCAGGGAGCAGGAAGGGGAGGCGGAGCTCCAGACGCTCCTCCCTCTCCAGGCACCGCCCCTCGCTGGCCACCAGGGGGTCCGCCGAGCGCTTCGCTGCCATGACGACGCTGTCAATCAAAGCCTGGAGTAACAGAGTAGATCGTTTTTGTTGTTTACATTGTGTTATTGAAAGCCCGGGCCTATCAATCAAACGTTATTTGATTAAGGGGTTTCTGTGCACTACGGAAGACAGAACAAGGGAAACGATTAACTGGTTGAGAAGAATGCTGAAACAACAGGTATAGTATATTTTAAGATTTTATATAAGCAAAAAAAGATTATGATTATACGTGTACTGAAGTATTGGGATGCCCTCATTTCCTCTGGCATGCCATGCTCAGTATTATTTCTTTCCATCCATTTTTCTTTAACTCTTTCATTCGAGATGCTCCACTTAACTATCTGGTCTACATTATAGAAACCATTACGACACCAGCTCGTTTAACTCCACGTAGGAGATGGTGAGGACCAAACTCTGAAGAAGGAGATGGAAGAAGCTTTCTGCAGTTGTGCAGGTTCAGTTGTACAGGTACAGGTGTGCAAGTTCAGGTGTACTGGTAGAGGTGTACAGGTAGAGGTGTACAGTTGTACAGGTAGAGGTGTATAGCTACAGGTGTACAGGTGTGTAGGCGCAGTTGTACAGAGAGATATGTACAGATGTACAGGTGTACAGGTAGAGGTGTACAGGTGTGTAGGGTACATGTATACAGATAGAGGTGTACAGATAGATATGTACAGATGTACAGGTGTACAGATAGATATGTACAGATGTACAGGTGTACAGATAGATATGTACAGATGTACAGGTGTACAGATAGATATGTACAGATGTACAGGTGTACAGGTAGAGGTGTACAGGTGTGTAGATGTACAGGTAAAGGTGTACAGGTTTGCAGGTGTTTACCGGGGGGATATGGGGTTCTCCGGGGGCATACAGGTAGAGGTGTACAGGTGTGTAGACGTACAGGTAGAGGTGTACAGGTGTGTAGACGTACAGGTAAAGGTGTACAGGTGTGCAGGTGTTTACCGGGGGGATACGGGGCTCTTCGGGGGCGTACAGGTAGCCGGTCAGCAGGGTGTGCAGCTGCAGGGAGTTGAGCTTGAAGCATGTCTTCTGGACCGCCTCCGTGTCCTGGGCCGAGTACTTGTTCATGGTGAGCAGCATGGTTGCCTAGAAACCCACCAACCGATTACACACACTTTAAATCCATTCAATCCATTACGATCCATCGGGATCATTCAGAGGACGAGGTAAACGAAGAGGACCTTCCAGGAAGAGGATCAGGAAGAGGACCAGGAAGAGGACCTGACCAGGAAGAGGAAGAGGACCAGGAAGAGGAAGAGGACCAGGAGGAGGATCTGACCAGGAAGAGGAAGAGGAAGAGGAGGAGAAAGAAGAAGACATGACCAGGACGAAGAAGAGGCCCTGACCAGAAAGAGGACCAGGGAGAGAAAGAGGTCCAGGAAGAGGTCCTGACAAGAAGGAAGAAGAGGACCTGACCAGGAAGAGGAAGAGGAAGAGGAGGAGGTCCTGACCAGGAAGAGGAAGAGGACCAGGAAGGGGAAGAGGACCAGGAGGAGGATCTGACCAGGAAGAGGAAGAGGAAGAGGAGGAGAAAGAAGAAGACATGACCAGGACGAAGAAGAGGCCCTGACCAGAAAGAGGACCAGGGAGAGAAAGAGGTCCAGGAAGAGGTCCTGACAAGAAGGAAGAAGAGGACCTGACCAGAAAGAGGACCAGGGAGAGAAAGAGGTCCAGGAAGAGGTCCTGACAAGAAGGAAGAAGAGGCCCTGACCAGAAAGAGGTCCAGGAAGAGGTCCTGACAAGAAGGAAGAAGAGAACCTGACCAGGAAGAGGAAGAGGAAGAGGTCCTGACCAGGAAGAGGAAGAGGACCAGGAAGGGGAAGAGGACCTGACCAGGAAAAGGAAGAGGACAAGGAAGAGGAAGGGGACCTGACCAGGAAGAGGAAGACGACCATGAAGAGGAAGAGGCCCTGACCTGCACGATGTGGCCCAGGTGGCAGTCCGCCGCCAGCTCCAGGCCCTGCCGCTCCGCCCAGGCCTCCACGGCGCTGAGCCTCTGCCGGAGGGCCGCGCCCCAGTAGTGGGAGCGCAGCCCCAGGGGCCCGGCCTGGGGGCCCATCAGCTGGTTGAAGAGCCAGGCACTGGTGTAGTGGAAGAGCTGGGAGAAGAGCTGGATGGTGAGGGCGGGGTTGACCTGGCAGCGCCTCAGCAGAGCCATGGTGTTCATCAGGGTGTTCAGGACCATCTCTGGGGAGGGGGGGCAGATTACAGACCAGATCAAACCAGAGCGAACCACAGCAAAGCAGATCAGATCAAACCAGAGCAGAACAGGGAAAATACCAGAGAGCAGACGAGAGCAGCAGACCAGATCAAACCAGACAAGACCAGACCAGATCAGACTAGAGAAGGTACCAAAGATTAGACCGGACCAGACCAGACTCAACCAGTCCAGAAAAGACCAGACCAGAGGCATAAAGACCAGAGCTGACGAGAAAATGCCACAAAAGATTTTTAACAAGATAAAATAGTTGCTGAATATTACTAAACTGTATTGTGTAAAAGTAAACACATAAGGGTTTAAGAAATAACAACATAGCTATTCTGCATTACTTCAGCTATACAGAAGGTATTTTGAATAAGGTTTAGGAAAGTTTAGGAAGGTTTAGGAAGGGTCAGGAAGGGTTAGAAAGTGTTGGGAAGGTTTATCGGGAAGGTTTACCGATGCCTGCCGGCAGCGGGCCGTATTGGTCCGGATCCAAGAAGAACGTTGGCAGGTGTTTCCGAAGTTCACACTGTAGACACTGGATTAGATACCTTTCACAATAAAAGCACACATAAAAAAGGACTAATGTTATAATATAGGGTCATAGTTTTTTTTCCAGCCAATGTTAAATCTTGTCCTTAAAGAATGTAAAGAACAAGCAGGCGAGCATAGCATCAGTAAGAATAACCTAGATTGTGAAATGTATTCCGCTCTGATTTAAGATTGAGTTTTGAGATTGAGATTCTGCATAGCCTACCACCTACCGTCCTACAACCTACCGTCCTACCACCTACCGTCCTACCACCTACCGTCCTACCACCTACCGTCCTACCACCTACCGTCCTACCACCTACCGTCCTACCACCTACCGTCCTACCACCTACCGTCCTACCACCTACCGTCCTACCACCTACCGTCCTACCACCTACCGTCCTACCACCTACCGTCCTACCACCTACCGTCCTACCACCTACCATCCTACAACCTTCCCAGGCCCTTATTGTATGTTTACGTCCTGGCACTTAATGTATGCACTTATTGTATGCATACGTCCTTGCTATCTTTCTTGTATACGGAGAACGGGTTAACCTAGCGATTGTTAGTGCTTGGCACTTAGTTCTTTGAACATCCTTACTGTACCGACAGCGATACATTGTTGTTTCTCTTTCCTCTCACACATGTACTTATTGTAAGTCGCTTTGGATAACAGCGTCTGCTTAATGCCCTAAATATAAATATAAATGTTTTGTTTTTTAAAGAAAAAAGCGGCAAGTAAAATCGGATCACACATCTAATCCTCATCAGTGGGTCAGCCTGCCCTGCCGAGTCCGTCAGTCCGTCAGTCCGTCAGTCCGTCGCTCACTTGTACGCTGTGTGGACGAGGTGCGACAGCTGCTGCTGCGTCTGCCCGGTGAGGGGCCCTACGGCCCCGTCCTGCTGCAGGAAGTTCAGCAGCTCTGAGGTGTTGGCCAACCAGAAGGAGAGGGCCCCGGCCATGGTATGCTGCTTCTACACACACACACACACACACACACACACACACACACACACACACACACACACACACACACACACACACACACACACACACACACACACACACACACACACACACACACACACACACACACACACACACAAAAACCGACGACAAACATACTAATGAAGAAAGACACTGAGTTTGTATGAAAAGCACAAACACACAGACACAGTGGGAGGATACTCTCTGTTATAAACAGACAGTGTACAAACACACATGCACACACACACACACACACACACACTCGATATACACAGTATAAACACACACACACACACACACACACACAGTGTCCTCCATCTAAACAGTATAACACACAAACACACACACACACCTGGTTTACTACTGGTTGCAAGTGAGTGTGTCAGTGTGGTGGCTAGGGCCAAAGGGACTCGGTGCCCTCCCTATGACCCCAGTTTACCTGCAGGCATCTTTGAGTAAGTCCCTCCTGTGTCTCAATTCACTCTGAAAGTGCTCTAAAGCCCTGACTTAACTGTGTTTTTAAAAAGCGATACAATATGGACCACATTAGCATGCTGAAGCAGATCTTTGGAATATCAGCTCATGTTCATAGACTTGCCTGGATGACCTTCTCCGTCATGGCTACCATTCTGTCTGTGATGGCGGTGACTGTGTTGGGCTTCTCCCTGGGGACGGGGCCCTCTGTGTCGGTGGGCCGCAGGGCCGAGCGGGCCGTGGCGTAGAGCGCATACGCGGGCGACAGCTTGAAGTACACCGTCGAACTGTTGGTGTAGTTGATGACGGCAGAAATAAAGGCTTCCTCGCCTGCAATTCCAAAGACCACCCACAGGGGGCGAAATGGCGCATTTAAAAAAAGGATATTCAGCCGTCTGTGAGGATTAAGTATTTATTTTGGCCGGTAAATTGCAAAGAACAATGCAAACTGGAGAATACTCACATCCGGGGGAAAACTGGATTTCCACTGGTAGTTGAAGATGATCCTTCACTTGGTTCGGTTGTTGACCTTCTCCGAGTCCCACAGCTGAATACAGAGAGAAACACAACAGGACAGCACTTGGTAAGCAATGTGTATGCCTACTTTAACTGTATTTACATTTTAGCAATGTACAAACTTAAAAGATAATGTCCTTGAGTAAAACGAATATGTGGACGGTGGTAGTGGGACTACAGACACATAAGATCATCAATAGAATAAAATCAGCAATCATTAATCAGGTCAAATCACTTTAATGGAGTCGTTTATGGTTCATTGGAAACCGTCCACACTGACCAGGGTCTGACTGGCTCTGCTGGGAGGGGCTCCGGTTGCCTTCAGTTGACCTGTGTGGGTGTTGCCATGGGAACGAACAAAAGGTTATGGATGGTTCAGACGGTCCACCAACATATCATGGCATCACTCTCAGCCCATCACTTAAACTGATGCTTAAGAAGAAGAAGAAGAAGAAGAAGAACGAGAACAAGAAGAAGAACAAGAAGAACAAGAACAAGAAGAACATGAACAAGAGGAAGAAGAAGAAGAAGAAGAAGAAGAAGAAGAAGAAGAAGAAGAAGAAGAAGAAGAAGAAGAAGAAAACAATATGTGGTACAATTCAAACCTCTCCTGACTTACACATATCTTTGAATGCTATGAATTTATCCATTGAATGCATCCATCATTTTCCCTGTGACTTGATGTGATGTGTCAATTAATTTATTATTGTATAATTACTTAATTTATAACTTGACTAACATCCCTAACAAGCAACTGGAATGTAACAAAAGTGGCCTGCAGACCCAAGTTCAGAACAATGGGCAGGGAGACAAGAGCAAAACGGGAAAGAACCACACAATGGAAAACAGGAAGAAAACGAGCTTTACTTGAAGCAAGCAGAAAAAACAGGAACCAACAACCCTTCACATCGTGAGAACCCTCACCCTGACCTGAACTCACATCTAGACCGAGCGCTGACCGACCTAATGACTTCAATAGGAAACCTAAATGGGGTTCAGTCTACCCACGAATGAAGAGTCCATCCGTTTTGGAAGCCAATCTGAGCCCCAATAGTCATTTTTGCTCAGGGCGGTTCCCTACTGAGTGAAATGACCCGTAAAGGAATCATGTTTTATCTGGGCTTGGCTTCAGTTCAAACGGAGGGAAGATAACCCCGACGGCACTTGTTTGCATGAGAGCGCTCCCTCTACAGGTGGAACCATGCTATTGCACTCACAACCTCTGATTGGTTGACCACAGTCCTCTGCTGATTCAAAGGTGATTCTTACCCGTTCTCAATCGCTTCTTTTTTGTTTTTCTTCTTCTTCTTCTCCTTCTTCGACAAAGTTCTCTTAAAGGTTTCGATCACTCCTCCTTTTTCCTTCTTTTCGATAGTGTTTGTCTACGGAGACACCACACACACACACACACACACACACACACACACACACACACACACACACACACACACACACACACACACACACACACACACACACACACACACACACACACACACACACACACACACACACACACACACACACATTAAAGTCACATGCACATTAAACACACACACACACACACTTACAAACACACAGAAACACTAAATTGGAACCCAATGTCTTGTTACTCCAGAGGGACTGATAAAATAGAATAAATTAAAAAGTTATTTATCCATTTGCACATGAATGGACCAGACTAGATTAGATTAGAATGTATCAGATCTTAGAAAAGTTACATCATATTATCATATATTATATTATATTATGTTAGATTCTATTATGTTAGATTAAATTCTGTTTCTTTCAAATGAAATTATATTTGATCAGATCAGATTGGACATGATTTAAGGTAAGATAAGATGAGGTAATACCTGGTGGTCCCCAGACCCCTCCATCCCGGGGCCGTCCCTCCGGAGGACGAAGCGGCCCTCTCTGTTGTCGGACGTCCAGTTCAGCTGGACCAGCAGGGGCTTCTCCTCCAGGTCCAGTCTGCGTTCTGGGGCAGCAGGGGGGAAGAGGCCCCCAATGTTAACACAGGGGCCGGTCTGTGTGATGTAATGATCCCCAAATAAACCCCCCAAATGAACCAGGGGCCGGACCCCCCCAAATAAACCAGGGGCCCAGAAGCTCCCCCAAATAAACAAGAGGCCCAGACCCCAAGAACCCCCCCCCCCCCCCCCCAATTAACCAGGGGCACAGAAGCCCCCTAAATAATCCAGGGGCCCAGAAGACCCAAGAAATAAACCAGGGCCCCAGACTCCCCCAAATAAACCATGGGCCCAGAATACCCCCCAAAATGTTTTTGTTGCAACACGTGTACTTATAAAGTCAAGTGTGGGCCTCGAGATCACCTTCAGGGGCGTGGACCTCGTTCAGGCAGAAGGACGAGCTCAGCATCTTCATGTCCGGTCTGAACTTCTCCGCGAGCGTGTCAATGACCTCGCGCGCGGTGGCGCGGCTGCTCACGCGCAGGCACGTTGTGGCGGCGCTGGCCGCGGCGCTGTCTTCGAGGTAGAAGCGCACCACGCCGCAGAACTCGAGGTTCTAGTGGAGGGGTCCCCCATGACGACATGAACACATGAGGACATAACGTGAGTGCTATCTGTGGGGGTCGGACCCATGGACTGTTTACAGAGCGGACTTGAACTCACAGATCGAAATCTCATGTAAATGGTCATGGATGGCATTTATCACTCGCTGTTCACAATTGCCTAACATTCACCCATTCATGCACTAATTCACACACCGACGGCAGTGATAACCATGCAAGGTGACAGCCAGCTCGTCGCGGGCGTTGGGTGCCTTGCTCAGGGACACCTCGAAACTCCCCTCGTGGCAGGATATCGAACGGGTTACCGGCCCACCCGCGCTTCGTTCCGTTACGTGTGAAGTCCCATTATTTAGTGCCCCCTGACATGTCCAGCAGTGCTGGACATGTCAGGATTAGAACTCATGTTATTCATCCAACACGTAGACCTACATTGCAGGTAGGCTACTTTCCCCTTTAAAAAGTTAATTATTTAAACAGTAAAACATATATAAAGTTGATGATAAGAAAGTGAAGCGGTCACTTTTCACTCTCAAGCAAACTTCTTAATGTCCAACAGCTCTCCAGAACAACACTGATATGATATCCACAAGTAAACGTTTCCTGAGCCTCACCTCGTCAGGCTGGCTGATCTCGAACAGGTCCAGTCTGTTGTTATTCCATTGACGGATAACTTCCGCCAGCCGCTGCTGCTCCTCTTTCTCCAGCATCATGTCAGCGGCTTCAGGTCTTCAGTGTCCTCCGTGGAGCCTCCGTGAAGCAGAAGTTACACGGATCCCTCTGTTCGTCCCTCGGATCCCGACAACTCGGACCCCGCCCTGCCTCGTACACCTCGGTCATTAGCTGTCGACTGTTCCTCCAGTCTAATGAGTTCATGTCCCGCCCCCCTCCCCCCCCTTCCTGCTTTAACACCGGGTCAGTGGAGTCCCGTTATGTGGGCCAAAGTGTCCCCATAACGCATCGGTCAAAGCCGAAGCTCCGAGTTCATCATAAGGTCTATTTGAGGCGCATTCTTTGAGTTTTACTCCGGTGCATAAATACATATAAATCACACCGTCAACGTTCAAGTCAATTAATTCTGTTTTTAATTAGCAATTAGAAAACGTGTGACGCGTTGGCTTGATTCACTTTACTGATGACGACACATCTTGTATCCTCCCTCGCTGATTTGTTTATTTACACATCTCATAACTAGTTTTGCGAATTGCGATTAATTATTTTTGAAATGTTTCCGATGGAAACTGTTATTAGCACATCATTCTTTCAGTGATGATCACCCAGGTCTTCCATTCATACCACAAATGAGATGTGGGCCATCTTTTGTTGCCCGAAGCTAGCCGAATAAATACACAATAGAACAAAAGCTTTAATTTACAGCAGCCATCCATTCATTTCGAAAGGTCAACGAAGAACAGTCGCAGGACCACAAGCCATTGTTGTCTGGACGGGGAATCTGGGAACAGGGAATATTTTAATTTGTGATAATTAGCCAAAATAAAAAGAACCACGCGTGATAATAAATGGCTATAGGCGATACATAAACAGATACAATATCATAGAGATCATCCTCATTGGCTGTTGACCACCTAATTGTGAAAACGTATTGTTTGAGCGTTAACTGCTTCCAGCATGAAAGAAAAAGGGTAAATGGATTGCATTTATGAAGCGTTTTCTAACCAGTGGCTACTCAAAGCGCTTTACAACATTGCCAAATATTCACCAATTCATGGACACATTCACCCACCGACGGTGGTGTCAGCCACGCAAGGCGACAGCCAGCTCGTCGGGAGCGGTTAGGGTGAGGTGCCTTGCTCAGGGACACCTCGGCACTCTGCTAGGAGGAGCCGGGGATCGCAACCTTCTGGAGACCAGTCAACCCGATCTACCTCTTGAGCCACATAGAGCCGCAGAGAGAGTCCTATAAAACCAAGCAAAACAAATTATTGAGAGGTATGTTTGATTTGGTTCTGTGTACATGATTCCAGTAACAGCTGAAGATAGATTCCACCTGTTTCCTACGATCGTAGTTCAAGCGGCTGCTTCCTACTTCAACTTCCTGTGGGTCATGGGCGGGCCCCAACTCGGACAGGGTGCGGATGTCCTGAGGTCCAGTTCTAGAGTTGTTACGATATCAATACCAGACTAGTGTTAGACTTGTATGCTGCCTTTTAGGCTTTTAGGCAGTATCGGGTATCGGCTACTAGTAAACAAGTCTATGATGTTTTTTCTGATCGTTACCACGTCTTTGTCGTTCCAATCGAGAACATTCACTTTAGCAAACTTGGTGAGGGCCTTTTATACACAAAACCGTCTAACAATCTGTCACCTCAACCATTTTGTACTGCGATAAAGATCCAGACATGATAGTGACGAGAGAGAGAGAGAGAGAGAGAGAGAGAGAGAGAGAGAGAGAGAGAGAGACAAAGACAGAGACAGAGAGACATGCAACTTGTTCTCAGCTGAAGGCCACCCAGACTGCTTATCTCCATGGAAACAGTCTAGATGTTTCACACTTCCCCAGGTTATTTTAAGATACAAAAGGTTTAAAAATGTACGCCCACAAGATCCCACTTTATCGACTTCTCCATCCGTTTTCCTGTGATACTTTATCATATGGAAATTTGTGTGATGTTGACGTTCTTGCTGACTCGGTATTGTTTCGATTTTGTTTTAAACCCTGACACCTAGTGCATTATGGGAGACGTTCCTCCTGCCTGTGTGGTTATTTATAGTTGAAGGTGAATCTTAATAGCCAATAAACCAGGCGGTGGGTGTTGATTGATTGGGTCAGTCGGCGACACTGCGGGTCTAGGTGTAGTCCTTTAAGGGGTCAATTACATCTCCTGCATCCCACTGAATTGATGAGACGATGAGAGCGTTGACCTATGGGGAGTAAAGAACAGCGACGTGCTGAAGTGATGACTCCAGATATTTGGTATTCTACATACCAAATATGTGAAAAGCATGTTTCATTGGAAGATTATGGATTTGTGTGTCGATCTTACTTGGGATTGCGCAGCCTTTGTCAAGCCTTGTTTGTCTTTGGAGGTTTCTTTGGTGATTTGGACAGAAGGTTGAGAGACAGAAAGGCCAGCTTTTTATGAATTTATTTATTGAAAATGAAATCAGATCTTGATATGTAACGATGATGTTTTGGGGTTCCTAATTTCCGCTCTAATCCACAGATTCCATCTCCAGGTCTCTCTTCTCCTGGGTTCCGTCTCCCCCAGCTTCCTGTTTGCCGCTGTTCACTTCCTGCCCACAGCCGTCCACCTCCTGCCCACAGCCGTTCACTTCATGGGCCCGAGCGCACTCTTCCGATTGGTCCTCCTCCGCTAAATCCCGTGTGACCTCAGAGAGTCCTTGTGATTGGCTCTCGTCCACGTCCTGGAAGAGCAGCTCTCCGGGGACGACGTGGGAGATGGTGAAGGAGGCGGCGATCTCCTGCATACGGGCCTGCTCCGCCTTCAGGCTGTTCAGCTCCTTCACCAGAGGGGTGTCGACTGCGGGAGCAGGGGGAGGAGCAGGGGGAGGCGCAGTCGCGGTGGTAGGAGGAGTAGGAGCAGGGGGAGGCGCAGTCGCGGTGGTAGGAGGAGCAGGAGCAGGAGCGACCGCGGCATCTCCTTCTGGTTTCTGAGCAGCAGCCACCACGGGTTTCTTTGGTTCCTCCTCCTTCTCCTCCTTCCCCTCCTGCTCCTCCTTGGGCTTTGGGTGAGCGGCACCCACGGGTGCTGAGCCCCCGGCCGCCTGCACCTTCTGGGCCAACGTCTTCCTCTCCTCCTGCAGGGCGCGGCAGAGGTTCTCCAGCTTCTGGTTCTTGGTGGTGAACAGCTCAAACTCCTTCTCCTTCAGCGTTTTCTACAACAGGGAACAGGGAGGAGGGAAAGGGTCAGTTTTAGCGGATGTTCTTTCTGCAATTTCATCTGTGAAATTAGATGAAGCAGGATCAAATTGCTAGGATATTTCCACGAGAATAAACTTTTATAGTAGAATTTGTCTGAAGGTGCAGAAGAATGTTGGGTAAAGTATCTGTGTTTATTAAGATATAAAAATCCTTTTACTTGACATGAATAAATAAAATGTGAACAACGACAGTACGCAACGTTTTGAACAACAACATTCTTTTTTGTGTTATGAACAAAAACATAAGGTTATTTTATGAACAACATCATTACGTTACTTCACAAGCAGCAACATAATGTAGCGGTACAAACAACAACATTTTCCTACGTTACAAATAACAATAGTTCACGCTACGAACAGCAACATTAGGTAACGGTATGAACAACAACATTAACGTTACGAACAGCAACATTAGGTAACACAGCCAACGACAACTTTGCGTAACACAAACAAACAACGAGATAAAGTAAGGTAAGGGAGGGCTCACATCGGACACCATCTCCAGCAAGGCCTTGTTGCAGCCGTCGAAGCGAGACTTCCAGGTCATGCACTCCTTCTCAAGCTTCTTCATCTTCTTGGACATCTGGAACCAGGAGAAACAAGATGATAAGGCCTCCTACAGTCCAAGCTGTTTAGAAAATATCCATTGTTTTAAGTTGTTTCAAGTTACAGTTTTTAGTGTGAGTTGAGTAGAGCCAACTTTACAGGCCCTGGTCGGTGTTAATCATGCTCGCCTGTATATAGAGAGTACTTCATGTTACTTCTAGAAGTGAAAAAAATATTAATGTGAATACCATACCAGGCTACTATTTTATTACACTTCTACTACTACCACTCCTTTATGATGCTTTGATCAAAATGACTTAAAGAGATCTATGAGGTACATTTCATTAATAAGGATTCTAAGGCCCAATCCCATTTCTACCCCTTACCCCTTCCCGTCAACCCTCCCCCTTGTTTTGAAGGGGTAAGGGGTAGAAATGGGATTGGGCCTAAGTCATCTTGCTCACAGATGCCTACTCTGGAGTCAACACTTACAGCCACTAGACTGTTCTGTCTCAACACATCGACCAAACTCGTAGCGAGTTCTAGACCTTCTAGTTAAATCCGTTCGTTAGTTAGGTGGAGAGTGTCCCACCTTGTCCATGTCCTGCTTGAAGCTAGCGTAGATACCGTGGCTCTTGGACACGGTTCCCTGGAACTCGTCAAACTTCTCAGAGTAGGTGGCGAGCTGCAGAACCCGGGAGGAAGAGGAGGGAGGAAGAGGGGGGAGGAAGAGGAGGGAGGAAGAGGGGGGAGGAAGAGGAGGGAGGAAGAGGGGGGAGGAAGAGGAGGGAAGAGGAGGGGGGACGAAGGGGAGGGAGGAAGAGGAGGGAGGAAGGGGAGGGAGGAAGAGGAGGGAGGAAGGGGAAGGAAGAAGAGGAGGGAGGAAGGGGAGGGAAGAAGAGGGGGGAGGAAAGGGGGGAGGAGGAAGGGGAGAAGGAGGAAGCGGAGGAGGACAGAAGGGGAGGGAGGAGGAAGGGGAGAGGGAAGAAGAGGAGGACAGAAGGGGAGGGAGGAGGAAGGGGAGGGAGGGAGAGAGAGGAGGTTGGAAGAGGGGGGAGGACAGAAGGTGAAGATAGAACATAGATATTTAATGGCCTCCCTTTTATCCCCACCTGTATTTAATGGCCTCCCTTTTATCCCGACCTGTATTTAAGGGGCTCTCTTTACCCTTACCTGTATTTTCAAATCCACTTCCTGCTCCTTCATCTTCTTGGACTGCAGTTTGAACTCTGCCGACTGCTTCACCAGCTGTGGATAGGAGGAGGTGGAGCATCAACACAGAGAACCAAAGAACCAGAGACCCACAGAACCAGAGAACCACAGAACCAGAGAACCACAGAACCAAAGAACCAGAGAACCACAGAACCAGAGAACCACAGAACCAGAGAACCACCGAACCAGAGAACCAGAGAACCACAGAACCACAGAACCAGAGAACCACAGAACCACAGAACCACAGAACCGAAGAACCACAGAACCAGAGAACCCCTAACAATCGCTAGGTTAACCCATTCCCCGTATCCAACAAAGAGAGCTATTGATAAGCTGCTACACGATGCTAAGTACTATTTTTGTGCCGGGTCGTACATCATACAAAAAGTGTGTACATCAAGTGCCAGGATGTACGACACACAATAACTGTGTGTACATTAAGTGCCAGGACGTACAACACACAGTAGGTGCGTTAGAGGGGGTGGGGGGCACGGGGGGAGCCTATGCAGAGTCTCCAGGTGAACTCTGAACAGGGGAGTCTGTCCCCTAGTCGTCTGGGGGTGGACCTTGGCCCGTGTGTGCGTGGAGCCTACGTACGCGCTCCTTCTCCAGCCGGTGGCGTTCCTCCGCCTCCTTGAGGATCATGGAGGCCTGGGCCAGCTTGGTCTCCAGGAGCTTCTCCTTCAGGTCTCGGTGCTTGAAGACCTTCTCCAGGTTCTGGGGGACATCACAGGACCACTTATTGCTTTCAGGGGTTTTTGATCGCATACGATACATTTCTTGTGTGTGTGTGCCTGTGTGATTGTGTGTGCATGTGCGTGTGTGTGTGTGTGTGTGTGTGAGTGTATGTTCATGTATGTGTTTGTGTGTGTCTGTATGCCTATGTCTGTATGTGTGCCTGTTTTTAAGTGCGTTTGTATGCCTATGTGTGTGTGTGTGTGTGTATACCTGTTTGTGTGTGTCTGTGTGCACCTGTGTGTGTTTGTGTTTGTTTGTGCATGTTATCGTGCGTCTCCCCCCACCGTCTCCCGCTGGTCGTACTGCGAGATGAGTCCCTTGAGCTTCTCGGCCAGGGCGCTGTTCTCCTGGCACAGCTGGGTGTTCCTGGAGCTGTGCTCCTCGATCTGGACCTGGATGTCCCCCAGCGTGCCCTGGAAGTGGGTGGTGATCTCCTTCCTCTTCAGGTCGTCCTCACGACACCGCTGCAACGTCTCCTCCTGTGGACACAGAATGTTAGCCTGATAGCATTAGCTTTAAGGCCGGAGGGAACGTTAGGCTGATAGCGTTAGCATCACAGCCGGAGAGAACGTTAGCCTGATAGCGTTAGCATTAAGAGAAAGTTAGCCTGATAGTGTTAGCATTAAGGCCGGAGGGAACGTTAGCCTGATACCGTTAACCTGAAGAGAATGTTAGCCTGATAGCCGGAGAGAACGTTGGCCTGATACTTTTAGCATGACTAGTTAGTTTGGAGGTCAGTTAGGAGGCTAGGGTCCTAGGGAACTCTAGGGGCCTCTAGGGGCCTCTAGGGGCCTCTAGGGGCGAACCGTCTGGTGGTTAGGCAGGAGGTTGGTCAGTTAGGAGGTCAGGTAGGAGGTAGGTCCGTTAGGAGGTCAGGTAGGAGGTTGGTCAGTTAGGAGGTCAGGTAGGAGGTTGGTCAGTTAGGAGGTCAGGTAGGAGGTAGGTCCGTTAGGAGGTCAGGTAGGAGGTTGGTCAGTTAGGAGGTCAGGTAGGAGGTAGGTCAGTCAGGAGGTCAGGTAGGAGGTTGGTCCGTCAGGAGGTCAGGTGGGAGGTTGGTCAGTTAGGAGGTCAGGTGGGAGGTTGGTCAGTTAGGAGGTCAGGTGGGAGGTTGGTCCGTCAGGAGGTCAGGTAGGAGGTAGGTCCGTTAGGAGGTCAGGTAGGAGGTTGGTCCGTCAGGAGGTCAGGTAGGAGGTAGGTCCGTTAGGAGGTCAGGTGGGAGGTTGGTCAGTTAGGAGGTCAGGTGGGAGGTTGGTCAGTTAGGAGGTCAGGTAGGAGGTAGGTCAGTCAGGAGGTCAGGTAGGAGGTTGGTCAGTTAGGAGGTCAGGTAGGAGGTAGGTCAGTCAGGAGGTCAGGTAGGAGGTTGGTCAGTCAGGAGGTCAGGTAGGAGGTAGGTCAGTCAGGAGGTCAGGTAGGAGGTTGGTCAGTTAGGAGGTCAGGTGGGAGGTTGGTCAGTTAGGAGGTCAGGTGGGAGGTTGGTCTGTCAGGAGGTCAGGTGGGAGGTCTGGCCCCTGGGGCGCTGACCTTCAGGGTCTTGTTGTGCCTCTGCAGCTCCCGGCAGAGCCCCTCCAGCTTGCTGCGGGCCAGCACGGCCCTGCTGTGTTCGCTCTGCAGCTGGTCCTTCTCCTTCAGCACCTGCAGCAGCTTCTTCTGCAGGACCTTCAGCTGCTTCTGGTCGCCGCGGTGCTCCTCCAGCTGTCGCCGTGGAGACACAGGCGGGGAGACGATGGAGGAGGACGTCACCCGGGGAGGAGGAGGGACACACACACACACACACAGGGACACACACACAGTGGGTGAGGCCAATGTTGGTGTCGAGGGGGCGCACACATACACACGCATCTATAGACACACACACACACACACACACAGAGGCACACGCATAGACACACACAAACACACACACACACACACACACACACACACACACACACACACACACACACACACACACACAGGCTTATAGACACACACACACACACACACATACTCATATTAGACGCACACAATCACAGGAATAAAGACACACACACACACGCTTATAGACACAAATACGCATATAGCCTATAGACACACACACACATATGGACAAACACACACACACACATACAGGCACATGCATAGACCCAAACCCACACACACACGCACACACATACACACACACACATATAGACACCCACACACATACAAGACGCATGTAGACACACAAAAACATGGCCAGAGCCTTCCACTAGGAGTGCTGATGGAGGGATAAGATGGATGGTTTGTTTCTGCGCTGGTGGTCGCGCTGGGAGACTTACCAGCTCAGCGTGCTTCTTGATGATGGCTTCCAGTTTGAGTTCTGGAGTTCCCAGCTTGTTTAGACTCTGCATCAGTAGCATGGCTTCCTTACC
>NC_082386.1:17991617-18005411 GCF_031168955.1 Gadus macrocephalus
TGTGCGTGCGTGCATGTGTGTTAGCCTGCGTGTGTGTATGTGTTTGCCTGTGAACATGTGAAGAAGAAATCGGGCATGAAAAATGTGTTCACAAGTGTTTTCTGTGAACATCTTGAGCCTCCATTTTATGCTCTAGTGTCTGCTGCTGCAAAGCCTTTTCTCAGAGGCTAATTTTATTTTCAGCCGAGGTGACAGCCGCACAGCTGAGGAAACGACAGGCCTTGGAGCTGAGAAAACTAGAGATAAGAGAGAGGGAGAGACAGAGAGAGAAAGAAGAGAGAATGAGAGAAGAAAGAGAAATAGGTGTGCGTGAGAGAGAGAGAGAGAGAGAGAGAGAGAGAGAGAGAGAGAGAGAGAGAGAGAGAGAGAGAGAGAGAGAGCGAAGGAGGGAGAGAGAGAGAGAGGAGAGGAGAGCGAATGAGGGAGAGAGAGAGAGAGAGGGACAGAGAGACAGAGAGAGGAGAGAAAGAGAGCGGGAGAGACCGAGTAAGGGAGAAGTTAACCGTCTTTCTGATTGGCCAGAATTAGAACAGGCCTTCTCCCTGGCCCGACAACAGCATCCAACAACCCAGTAGGATTCAGCATCCATTATCACAGGCACTCACTTCCTGTCAGATTAACTCCCTCGTAGCCAACACAGGCACCAGACCAAACGAAACAAGAGCTTAACACTGAGATATTGTTCACGGGGAGGTGATGTCTATTTTTGGAAGCATTCATTTATTTTCTCTTCATGTTATTGTGCCGATGCGTGTATAGCAGGAATCTGTTGTTCCGATGAAATCACTCATGGCATGGTGTTTTCTATGTACAGTAACACCAAGAGTTATCAAATATGTACGTTTGGAGGGGTGGAGTAGGAGGTGGAGGGCTGACAAACAAATAAAGCGACAAACATACACACAGTCTCAGCTTCGAAGTATATTCTGTTGAAACATATTTCTTTTTAATTTAATCTTAAAAAGTCGAGCACCAAATCATAGATTCCCTCATGGCATAAAAGAGGCACTCCACTCCTCCAGTCCTTGCTGTGCAGGTTCGGTCGCAGATTTCTAAACACAGGATTGGCTACCAAAGCCGTCCGTCACCCCCTCCCTGGAGGTACGTGATTCGCCCTCAGTGAGTGAAGGGGGAGGGTTCAGATACACCAGAGGCACAATGCAGGTTCAGTAAATAGAAAGTACACGATAAAAACGAAACACAACAAACACAATCTGAATGCAGGGTTCCAAAGCAAATAAAAGCCGTCTGTTTTATGAGCGTTTTCAGCTGCAAAAGTCACGACAGATAAGTCACATAAACTACTGAATTATAGTGATGTATACAATATCGGAACGATAACACAAAATAAAAGCAGAACTGCTTCTGCAGAAAGAAAGAAAGAACATAATCATAATAATACTCATAATTGTAAACATGAGAGAGCAAACGTTGAATTTGAAATCTATTTCTCAGACGGGGGATTTTACTGTATTGTGTTGTTTGTTGATAGAGTTTTAAAGCTGAACACACGAACACTGTGCTATTTCCCCTACCTCACAAGGCATTAAATCTGACCTTTGACCTTTCAACGATATATAAACAATCCAGCTACACTGCACTGCAAAAATACTTTAAATAATACAATTCCACATGTTTGTGTGTGTGTGTGTGTATATTTATATACACAGAGAGAGAAATAATGCATTTGGTAAATGTTCAAATGCATGTTTGAGCTGAAGCAGAGTAATACTCGTTTACATCAATACTTAAGTTTTTGTTACTGTACGTGAAAATGCTTTATCTGGCTACCCTCGAAATGTGGGAAAAAACGACAAGAAATCGGGACTGAGAAACAGGAATGTCACATAAAATGTATCAACGCATCAAACTCCACCACAGCGAACCCACCGCTAGTTATCAAAGATGGAAGAAACCCAAAGTGCTCAGGCGAAAAAATTCACCGTAAAATGATGGTTATTAAACTGGTATGGTCAGCTGTGGGGTCAGGGGAGTAAATAGAGGTGCAGTTTGGATTTGTTGAGGGCGACGACGACATAGGAACAGAAGCGATGGCTCAATGCATACCTGCATCAGTAGAGAGACGGTATAAATAGTAGTCAAATATTTATCAATAAGTGCTTACGTTTTCTAATATATAAATACATCTTACAGTATACATAAATACATCGTACAACTTTCCTCTATTCTTGTGCAATAGCAAACCCCATGCATGTTTATCAAGATTAAAAACCACAACATTAAGAAAGATGCAACGTAATAAACCATTTACGATCCTTTTTTAAAAAAAACAAATCAAGCTGCGTCTTAATCAGCGGAAAACAAAAGAGAAAAACGGACTCAAACTAAAACCGAAAAGATACGCTTAAGATCAGAGTCCCGGGCAGACCGTTGGATAGAGTACGCTATGATGAGGCTCCTCCATTCGAAGGGCGATAAGATTGAAGCAACGAAAAGGCACACGCCACCACTGCGTCGTTAAAAGAGTTTTAAACCGCACAAGAAGCATCTACTTAAATTTGGTCAAAGTGTTTTTATATATAGTTTACATACGCTCTCCCTTACGATTAGTTTGTCGCTTTACTGCGCTACGGTGCCACACCTCGATATGATACGTACGTTATACAACAGTCTAGTTTTTTTTCATTTTCTTCAATGTACACGTTGAATACACAATATTTTGTATGCGGTCTACGAAGGAGTATATACTTCAGGTATATTCTGTACAGAGTTCATAAATATATTTATGTGCAATTGTACGCAAACTACAATGTCAAACAAAGGCATATTAGCATAATATATTTCCATATTGCACCTGCACCCAACACTGATTTGTGTCCGTAACTTCTGTACCGCCGGTCTGGGTTCTTCCAGACCCAGACCAGGTCCTCCCAGACCCAGAACAAGACCCAGACCAGGTCCTCCCAGACCCAGAACAAGACCAAGACCCGGTGGTCCCAAACCCTGACCCGGACCCCCAAACCACACCGTTCCCCGCCCCTCTGGAGGAGGAGCTCAGGGGAACCACATTCAACACGACAGGTCGGTGGTGGATGAAGTTCTACTCTCCACTGTCCCGTCCAGAGCCAGAGCCTCAGCGGCCCAGGTGGGTGCCTGGAGGACGCCCGATGGGCCTGGGGACGGGACGCCAGTGCGCGCGTGGAGGTCCACCACACACACACACACACACACACACACACACACACACACACACACACACGCGCGTGTGCACATACACGCGTGACACGGACCGACGCGACCGACCCTGCGAAAAGCTGACAGGAAGCAGATGTAAAGGTCTGCGTGCCGGAGGCCAGAACCAGGAGGAGTTCTGAGGAGCCTTCAGTGCAGCTCCTCCACGCTGATCTTCAGCGAGGCGATGGCCGTCAGGCACGTCTGCACGTTCTCCTCCTGCCCGCCGCCGCCGCCGCCGCCGCGCTCCAGCCTCCGCGGCGGCTCCTCCTCCTGCTCCTCGTTGCTCCTCCTCGCGGCCTCCGGGGGGGAGGCCACGGAGGAGCAGGAGGCGGAGGAGGAGGAGGAGGAGGACGGGCGCTCCTGGTGGTGGAGCCCGGCCTCCTCGCACCCCGACTCCGGGGGCTCCGGGAGCGAGCCGCACTCCATGCTGCTCTCGCTGGCCTGCGGGCTGAGGGCGGAGGAGGAGGAGGTGCAGGAGGAAGAGGAGATGGAGGAGGAGGAGCAGGGCTGGGCGGGCAGCATCTGGACCCCCCCCACGGGGCAGAGGGGGAGCAGGCTGCCGGCGGGCTGCTGGGAGTGCAGGGGGAGGTGGCTGAGGAGGTTCTGCTGAGGAACGCTGGCACCGCACTGCATGCTGGGAGCCAGGCCGCTCCTTTGATCCTGAAACAACACGGTGGTGGGCGGGATCAGAAGAAGCCCTTACCGAGTTAAAAACACGACTCGGGAATAAAGTAAAGCAATAACACGGTATGTTAGACTTCAAACTACTTCTACAAGTCCGCTGTTTTCTCGTTCTTCGAGATTTGTTCCTTAACAACCCGCCTGGGATCAGTGCGTTTTTTCTTCACCCTATCCTATCTTCTGTTCGTTCTGAGTTTGTGATTCCCCGTAACTAAGTTTAATTTTACAGTACATTTAATGAAATCTTAACCTAGCTATCTTTGTTGTACACGGGGAATGGGTTAACCTTGTAATTGTTAGTGCTTGCCACTTGGTTCTATGGACATCCTTACTCCATCGACAGCGATATATATTGTTTCTCTTTCTTCTGACTAATGTACTTATTGTAAGTCGCTTTGGATACAATTTTGAATTTCCCCTGGTGATCAATAAAGTATCCATCCATCCATCCATCCATCCATCCATCCATCCATCCATCCATCCATCCATCCATCTAAACACATCTGCTTAACGCCATTAACGTATATGGAATGAATTGATGCACACAAAACAAACTGAGCTAACCGCTACTGAGCCGAGCTAACCACGCTAGGCTACGTACCGGCGCCGTCTCGAAGGCTCCGGGCGGCTGCTGCGTGAGGAGCTGCTGGGGGGGAGACTCTGCCTTCACCTGCCGGCCCTTCTCCCCCAGGGGGCCGCGGTGCTGGTGGGCCCCCCGGCGCGGGGACATGGCCCTCAGGACCACCCTCTGCCGGCCCCTGACCGCGGCGGGCTCCCTCCTGCCGGCGAGCTCGCTCAGCGGGGACAGCGGCCTCTCGGCCGAGACGGGGGAGAGGTGGCGGGAGAGGGGGGAGGAGAAGCCCGGGGAGCCGTCCCAGCGGGGGGGGGCGGAGCGGCCCCGGGGGGACAGCTCCCGGCGGGGGGAGGGGTAGCGCAGCCGGGACGGCGACGGCTCCCGGAGCGGCGACTCCCAGCCGGGCGAGAGCAGGCAGGAAGCGGACGGGTCGAACAGGAAGCAGCTCTGGTCCGGGGACAGCATGGTCAGCGAGTCCTCGTCCACGTGGCGGTCCCGCTGCTCCATGGCGACCAGGGCGGGGTTGTCCTTGGACGGCGAGCGGCGCCGGGCCCCCCCCCCCGTGGCCCCTGGGAGCGAGGCCAGGGAGTAGCCGCGGAGCGCGGCGCTGGCGGTCACCGATAGCGAGGCCACGCCCCCCCCGCCGGGCTGGGGGCTGGCACTCCGGGAGCGCACCTTGGGCGTGGAGTCGCCCTCGTAGTCTTCGTCGTCGTCGTCCTCCTCGTCGATCTCGTCCATGTCCTCGTCGGCGCCGTCCGAGTCGTCGGCGTCCGAGAACTGGTGCTTGGCCACGCCCCCCAGCCCCGCCTTGGAGTCCTGCGTGGCTCCTCCCTCAACTTTATCGACAAGAGAAACAACAACAACAAACATTTGCATTTACATTCAGGGCGTTGAGCAGACGCTGTTATCCAAAGCGACTCACAATAAGTACATTAGTCAGAAGAAAGAGAAACAACACTGTATCGCTGTCGGTACAGTGAGGATGTTCAAAGAACCAAGTGCCAAGCACTCACAATCACTAGGTTAACCCCTTCCCCGTGTACAACAAAGATAGCTAGGATAAGATGCTAACCGATGCTAAGTACTAATTGTAAGTGAAAGGACGTACAACATACATAAGTGCGTAAGAGGGGTGTGGGGGGCGGGTTAAGGGGGGATACGGTGTCTAGCTGATCTCTGAACAACAAACAAACAAGAGTCCCAGCCCTGGTTCAGGCATCGTCATTGTGAGGGGGGGGGGGGGGGGGGGGGGGGTATCTGGAGGTGAGGGGGGGGTGTCTGGAGGTGAGGGGGGGGTGTCTGGAGGGGACGCCGGGCTACTTACCCGCTTCTTGGATCTCGATGTCGTCCACGGACACGGACACGCCCATCTCCAGACACTTCTTCATGTGTGCTTTGGACTTCATGTGCTTTGTCAGGTTTCCTGCGGATAAAAACAAACAGAGTCAGCCCCTCCGCTCCAGGCTCCACCCCCTGGACCCAGGCTCCACCCCCTGGACCCAGACTCAACCCCCTGGAGCCAGACTCCACCCCATTAACCCAGACTCAACCCCCTGGAGCCAGACTCCACCCCATTAATCCAGGCTCCACCCCCTGGACCCAGACTCCACCCCATTTATCCAGGCTCCACCCCATTTGTCTAGGCTCCACCCCCTGGACCGAGGCTCCACCCCCTGGACCCAGGCCCTACCCCCTGGAACCAGGCGCCGCCCCCTGGCTCCGCCCCCCTGCGGGTCACTCGCCTTTGGTCTTGAAGGCGAAGTTGCAGACCCGGCAGACGTAGGGTCGCACGTCGGTGTGTGTGCGGATGTGCTTCTTCAGCATGCTGGGCTTCTTGCAGCGGATGCCGCACTCCTCACAGATGTACTTCCCCCGACCGCGCCCGCGCACGTACACATAGTCCTCGTTGGACTTGTACCTGGGAGGGGGACAGAGAGGGAGGGAGGGAGGGAGGGAGAGGATGACTTAGTGAGTGACTTAGTGAGTGGAGAGAGAGAGAGTGAGAGAAAGAGAGAGAATGAGCAGAGAAAGAGTGAGTTAGAGAGAGACAGAGAGCGAGAGAGAGTGTGTGCGTGAGTGAATGAGGGAGAGAGAGTAGAGAAAGAGTGAGAGCATGAGGGACACTCAAGGATAAAGTATGCAAACACGAGGCAAGAGGCCAAGCGATGAGGTCCACTGTCTGCAGGTAAATTACACTTGTTGTGATGTCTGTAAAGGAGCATACTGTATCTTCAAGGGCACGCTCGAGGGTAGCAACAACGAATCCTGTCCTATCCCATCATAATTAGCGATGTTATTATTAGCATCACATGAGCTTTGAATATCATAAGCCCGTATGGCGTTGTCTTGACGACACGTGACACTTCGTTACGGAAACGACAGCGAGTTATGACACACTGGCAGCCATGCCTGGAAGATGTTTACACAAGATGGCACCTCAAATTGGTTTTAATTGCCCTCTCTCTCTTCCCAACACACACACACACACACACACACAGACACACACACACACACACACACAAACACACACACACACAGACACACACACACACACACACACTCGGCAAACCGCTCTAATGAATATTAATTAGGCTCCTCTTCCGCAGCGGCCAATGACAAACATGACAACAGTCGTTAGGCGGACTGACCCGCCCTCGAAGATCTTGATGCGTGTTGGCAGCGCCTGGCCCAGGGTGGCCTCGCGCTCCTTCCACTCCTCCTTGGCCGTCCGTGGCCTGCAGCCGGGCTCCTTCGCCTTCCTCCCGTAGGCCGCCGCCGCCCCCGGCCCCGTCCCTGGCCCCGCCCCCAACGCCGGCGGCGTGGTCGCCACCGCCTCCTCCTTGATCTCTGGTTTCCTCTGCAGCTGAGTCACAGACGCAGACATGTTTTGTTAGCACACACGTCTTGTGTGTTGTGTAAGTTGTGGTGCGTTTTATGTTGGGTTTTAAATGTGTGTCTCATGTGTTGTGTGTTTTGTGTCATTTTTTGTGTGCATTTTTTTCTGTGATCTGTTGCGTGTTAAATGTCTGTGTTGCAGGTTGTGCGTTTAACATTGTGTGATGTGTGGAAATTCAGAATACTGCAAGTCGCAGTGGGTGTGAGGCGTTCCATCGACCTTATGGTCAATACAAACCCTTTAAAGAAAGCTATACTAGTCTCCCATGGCTCTTAATGCATGCATCGTCTCCTATGTTGGCAGCGCAGGCCGTGCATTATTATAGCGCCCTTTTCATTTCACTTAAACACATTCTGTCCTTGGTTGGCGGGAGAACGCTCTAGAACTAAACAACGAGAGAAACTGCCTGCGCTGCACTCCTTCCCGAACGAGGTCAGGAGCAGGCGGTGAGCGTGGCTCACGGGTTGACGACAAACAACCGCGGCCTCAGCTGCTGCTCCCCTCACCTGCTCCATCTTCTGCCTCCACCGGATCAAGGAGGACACCAGCTTCCCCGCGCCGGGCTGGCACATGGCGGCCACCGTGTACAGCACCCCGTCCCGCCGCTGCCGGGACCGCAGGAGGGCCAGCGCCGTGCCGGTGCTGACGGCGGGGGGGTTGGGGTTGTGCAGGCTCACGCACCAGGTGGCGTAGACGGAGGGGGCGGGGCCCGCGTCGTCGCCGTGGACGCTGCTGGGCTTGGCGTAGTTCAGGTAGCACCAGCTCACGCCGGTGGCGGTGCGCAGGCTGGGGAACGGCGAGGGTCGGAGCCGGGGCCGGGGGTCGTCCGAGGAGGTCGGCCACGCGGCCGTGTCCATCGGCGCCCCGCCGTCCCCGGCGTCTCCGCCGACGGGCGCCGCGGAGAACGGCGGGGAGCCGCTGCCGTCCATGGCCGAGTCGACGCTCTCTCCGACGTGGCGCCGCGAGGAGCCGGTGAATTTGTCCGGAGCTCGGGCTGAAGAGAAGGCCTGCGTCTCTGAGCCCGGCCGGCTGTCCTCGGCCAGGTAGCACTTCCCCAGCTCCACGGCGCTCAGCTCCTCCACCATCTGCCCGAACATCTTCTCCTCCTTCACGCGCTTCTGCTGCTTGACCTCCATAAAGAGGTCCAGGCTGCTGGCGGGCGACAGCATGCGCTTGTTGGCGCCGCCGCCGCCACCGCTGGAGGCGTTGGTGGTGGAGATGGTCCTGGAGGTCAGCGAGAGCGGGATGCCCGTCTTCAGTTTGGCCGAGGACAGGTCCAGCGCCTCCACGTCCAGGGAGGCCGACCTGGCGTCGCCCGTGACGACGGTCGCCGGGGGGTGGTCGAGGGTTCCGAACAGGCGGAGCTGGGTCCGGGACGCGGTGGTGCTTGTGACGGCGGCGCCGATGAGGGAGCACACCGTGTCGTACTGGTGGTCTAGGATCTGCGACACCGTGGTGTAGGTGATGCTGCCGTAGGACGGCAGGTGAGTGTGCGCCCGGACAGGCACCAGGACGCCGGGCGGTGATTGGTAGATACCCGAGGCGAACACGGGCAACGTCGGCGGAGGTGGCGGGGCGGTCGGCGTGAAAGGAAGGACGCCGCTCGGGAACTGGTGCCCTGCTTTGGACGGGCATTGCGGCGTGACCTCGGTGTCCATGTTGAGGGACGGCTGTCTGACCAGGTTGCCCCGCCGTCTCTCGCCGATGTCCGCCAGCCGCCCCTTGGACGTCGGCGTGAGGCTGCCGTAGTCGAACGACACGCTGCGAGTCTCGGGGAACTCCTTGCGCATGTCGCAGGGCGCCTGCTCCGATGAGGACCGCCTCATCTCGTGCTGCTGCCGCTGGTGGAGCAGAGACAGGGCGCGGGCGCTGCCCGGCACGGCCAGCAGTTCCAGCGGCCGTCCGAACTCGTCCTGCCGGCCCGGGGAGACGGACTTGAGGCTCTCCTCGCGGTCGAAGGAGAAGGCGGAGCAGTAGGACAGGTTGCTGTCCTGGCTGGGGCTGCGCGAGAGGCTGGTGCAGGCCGACTCGAAGCTGGACTCGCCCGAGGAGTGTTCGATGTCGGCCAGGCGGAGCCTCTTCTTCTTCGGGGGCAGTTTCTCGGGCGGGAACTGTGCCAAGGTTTCGCTCCGTTGCGGCCACTGGAACTCCACTTCCACGTGCCTCTCGGGCTCCTTGGCCTTCACCTTCACCTCCGGCGCTTTCTCGGGGCTGTCGGGCTCCACCGTCACCCTGATCTCAGGGACCTGGATGTTGGACTGCCGCACCAGTTTGGGGCCCATCTGAAAGGACTGGCCCGTTCTGCCGACACTGCTCTCCATCTCACACGAGTCGGTGTGCTCCAACGAGCCGTGGAACGAAGAGCATTGCTCGTGCCTCGGTCCTTGATACTTAACGTAGGACTCCGACGGTTCGGGGACGTGCGATCGATTCAGTGAGTTTGTGTGTTGTATCACAGAGATCACGTTCCCTACGCTCTTCCTGCTGCATGTCTGGGTGTCCACGAAAAGCTCCATGTCAGCCCTGTCCGGCTGTGCGTGAATGCAGACGCCTTTCCCCAAAGCCAAGAGCCCCATGGCTCCTTTCATATCGTAGTCCTTGACGGAGTCCAGGGGGTAGCGGGCGACGTCTTCACACTCTCCGCCCTGGGCGTCGTACAGGCCCGACGAATCCTCCTCCTCCCGCTTCTCTTTGCGCCGCTTGCGCGTCGCCAGCTCCATGGCGTGTTTGTTGTGGCTGGCGCCGGACGGCAGGCCCTCCATCTCCGCCACGCCGCCCTCAGGAACCCTCCCGGGGCCGTCGCTCTCGTGGTGCCCCTCGTGGGCCGAGTGCTCGAAGGCCGCCTGTCGCCGGAGCCTCCTCATCCCCCCGGCGGTGGACCGCTCGTCGAAGGAGTGGCTGCCCCGGAGGCAGGGCGGCACGCTCAGGCAGACGGCCGACGACGCGGGCATGGAGTTGCTGCGGAGCAGGGGGCCGGCGTCCAGCCCCCCGTCCGGCGGTACCTCCGCCAGCATCTCCTCCCGGCCGTACACCTTGGTGGTGATCTTGATGGGCTCCACCACGTCCTTCTCCTGGGTGAACACGCGGGAGACGCCCCTCTCCGGCCGCGGGGCCGGGTGCTCGCTGGAGGCGTCCCGGCCGCTGAGGGCGAACGCCGTCATCTGCTCGGGGCTGGGCCGGTAGCACTTGCCGAACATGATCTCCTGGTAGGACTTGGCGTTGGCGTTGGGCGGCCCGGCCTGGTGCTCGGCGCTCTCCGACCGGGAGAAGTAGCCCGAGTCGGTGCTGCCCTTGCTGGACTGACTGGGCAGCGACAGGCTCTGCTCCGACTCGCCGCTGCGCTTCTCCGAGAGCCGGAGGGCCAGCCGCTGCTTGACGGCGCTGGACTGGACGCCGCGGCCGCACGGAGAGACGGCGGGGGACACGGCGGTGGCTTCCTGCGACCCGTCGTGAGGCGCCGTCCCGGCCACGGAGGCGGCGACCCCTCCCCTCTTCTGGGCGATGAGGTTCAGGACCTTCACGGCCATGCTCTCCGAGCCGGCCTCGGCGGGGGAGTCCAGCAGCAGCAGGGGGTCCCCGACGCCGCCGTCGTCGTCCGTGTCGGTGGTCTGCTCGCCGTCCGAGTACAGCTCGCCGTCGCCCTCGAGGGATCCCTGGTCCCCGCCGCCGCTGTACGGACCCAGCTCCGAGAAGGAAGCGCTGCCGGCTTTGACCAGATGCGCGTGGGACTTCCGGTGTTTGTACAGGTTGCTCTTGGTCTTGAAGGAGAAGCCACACGGGAGGCAGGGGTAGGGCCTCTCGCCCGTGTGCGAGCGGATGTGCTTCTTCAGCACGCTGGGCTTGGCACACGCCCGGCCGCAGTAGTCGCACACGTACCTCCCGGGCTTTTGGGACTTCTGCGCCTCCGCCGCCGACGGGTCCGTCCCCGGGTGGCAGGGCTGCTGAGCGGCGTCCGTGGCCAGACCGGGGGACTTCCTGTGGTGCCCCGCAGCTTCCTGTCCGCCTGGAGACAGATACGTGGACGGATCATAGTCTTTGTGGCCGGCCTCGCAGCACGGACCTCCTGGTTGCGGTGAATTCCCTGAGTCGGTCGATTCTCTCGCTCCGCACGTGCCTTGGCTCTGACCTTCTTGCGTCCGCCGGAGCCTCCCCGCCTCGCGCCCTCCCCCGCCCTCCCCCTCGAGCGGCGGGACGCCCTCGGTAGGCAGCGCCGCCGGGGGCTCCGGTGAACGCTGTATCTGGGCTGCGTTGGCGTTCCTTTCCCGGTCCTCGGTGAAGCGTCTCACCTCGGCGATAGTTTCGAGTGACTCCATGAAACTCAAAGTCACCTTCCCGGGGATTGTTTTTCAAAAGGGGATTCGCCTCACGTGGCCGTAGTGACGGGGTCGCTGCCGTGAATCGATCGCAGAGTGGGGTCATCTGCAGAGAGAAAGAACACGGATGAAGAACTGGGAACCAGGGGGTTATCGATATGCTCTGTGTGAAGCTGAACATGTGAGCTATGGGCTACGAGAGTCAATGCAATTGTACGAACTACAGTAACTACAATGCAGTCTCCAGTCCCACAGCGAGTGTGAATATCTCTTTTAGAAAAAGGAGGGAGGATCACTGAAGGCCGTTTCCCGAAAGTCCCCCGAGTAAAATGTTGTTATTAAATTCATAATGAGCAGTTGAGTCCACAGTGGGAATGGAAAACTGGGTCTTTACTGGGCTTTTAAACCCCCTAATAGTGCCCTATCATACCCCTGGCAAGCGCCCTATATCCGTCACAGCCAACCGTTTAGTTTGAGTCAGTTTGTGTTCAGACGTGCGTGTGCCCGTGCACGGCGAGGTGTTATTTCTGTGGATGTAGGCCTACATTTACTCTCAAGATGGCGCGGATATAATCCACCATGCTCTCACTACGATAACGAGGAGGGTGACCAGGAGGCTTGAAATACAGTCCGTTTTTAAATCACATTGACTCATGTGGGTTCACTCTGAGGAGCCTCTGCTGGGTGGTTTCAACGATACATACACAGATCCTTCTTTGGACGTTTAGACCATGGATTTCACGTGGATATTGAGAAATAACCACAAATCTGAATCATGTGGGGTTTTCTTTATTTAACGGATCGATATCGGGAGCAGGGGAAATGCTGGAGATCGATTAACATTTCCCTGCTCGTGGAGAGAAAGAGGGCCCGTGAGGAATTATGTCAAAAAGCAGCAGTGGCAGCACCATTGCTCAAGATGTCAGGGTTTAGCGAGTGTGTCTGTGGGTGCGTCTGTGTGTGTCCCTGTGTGCGGCTGTGTGTGTGTCTGTGTGTGCAGCTGTGTGTGTGCGCCTGTGTGTGCGGCTGTGTGTGTATGCGGCTGTGTGTGTATGCGGCTGTGTGTGTGTCTGTGTGTACGTACAACGTTCGCAGCAGACCAGACGGTCACATGACTTTATCTCCGACACACACACACACACACGCACACCAAAACAAACGTGTCACGATCGTTCGAACCACTTCAGCCCGACCACTTAACCCCCAGAACAACCCGTGAACCACACAAGAAAGACCTCGAACCCTGCTAAGGAGGACCGAGACGGGACCCGAACCCTCTCCCCAACCCCGCTGGGATCGGTACCCTGATGATAGAGACCTGGGGTAGCGGTCCGGGACCCTGAGAGGGAGGGGGGCCCCTGCGAGCGGCGTTCCCAAGGCCGAGGTGATCCGCTGTGGGGGCCCGGCGGCGCTCCGGGCCCCGGGGCCGCCCGCTCTCTCAAGGCGCGTGTATTTCCATCTCCTCGCTATCAAAGGCGCCGTCCCGTCTAACGAGGTTATGTAAGATTATCTGGTTCAAACCCTCCGAGTTCCCCTTAATTAGGACATCCTTCTCCGCTCATCTGCCTTCCTCTCTCCCTCCTCCTCCTCTAGCTCACTCCGTCCCTCGCTTATATTCTCCATCTCTCTCTCTCTCTCTCTCTCACACACCTTTTTCTCTTTCTTCTCTCATTCTCTTCCTCCCTCTCCCTCCCTCCCTCCCTCCCTCCCTCCCTCCCTCCCTCTCTCTCTCTCTCTCCCTCTCTCTCTCTCTTTCGCTCTCCTCTCTCTCTCTCTCTCTCACTCTCTCTCTCTCACACACCTTTTTCTCTTTCTTCTCTCATTCTCTCCCTCCCTCTCTCTCTATCTCTCTCTCTCTCTCCCTCCCTCTCTCCCTCTCTCTCTCTCTCTCTCTCTCTCTCTCTCTCTCTCTCTCTCTATATCAGAATACCCCACTTGCTCCTCAGGCGCAAAACCACAGGACAGGAATTCAAGGTGACTTGCAAGATTCCAAAAGAGAGGGAGATCGAGGCAGAAAGGTAGAAAGACATAGAGAGAGAGAGAGAGAGAGAGAGAGAGAGAGGTAGGAAGACAGAGAGAGGTAGAGAGAGGTAGAAGATACATTGAGAGAGAGAGAAATGTAAGCTGTGAGCATC
>NC_082386.1:18005511-18020511 GCF_031168955.1 Gadus macrocephalus
TTTGAATTCTGGATTCTGAATTTGCTTTCACAAAGAAAAAACAAGGCAATTATAGTGTTTCTCACACACACACACACACACACACACACACACACACACACACACACACACACACAAAAATCTATTTTCACAAAATGTTTACGATTGCCAACGCATACCCAAGCCACTCAGCAGTGCTCCTCCATAATGCACTGGAAACAATTCAATATACGATGTGCTATTAATACTCCTAACCCCCCCCCCCCCTGCAGCTTGGCAGAGTTCCTGGCTGGCTGGGAACCACTGGGGGGGGGGGGGGACCTGGGGGACCTGGGGGAGACCTGATGAGATGGGGCCCGGGGATGGATGATACCCCCCCCCTGTGTATCATCCATCCCCAGGGGATGGATGATACACAGGAAATGATGGAGCTGTGTAAGAGGTTAGAGAAGGTTAGGTTGAGGTTTTGGTTAGAGAAGGTTAGGTTGAGGTTTTGGTTAGAGAAGGTTAGGTTGAGGTTTTGGTTAGAGAAGGTTAGGTTGAGGTTTTGGTTAGAGAAGGTTAGGTTGAGGTTTTGGTTAGAGAAGGTTAGGTTGAGGTTTTGGTTAGAGAAGGTTAGGTTGAGGTTTTGGTTAGAGAAGGTTAGGTTGAGGTTTTGGTTAGAGAAGGTTAGGTTGAGGTTTTGGTTAGAGAAGGTTAGGTTGAGGTTTTGGTTAGAGAAGGTTAGGTTGAGGTTTTGGTTAGAGAAGGTTAGGTTGAGGTTTTGGTTAGAGAAGGTTAGGTTGAGGTTTTGGTTAGAGAAGGTTAGGTTGAGGTTTTGGTTAGAGAAGGTTAGGTTGAGGTTTTGGTTAGAGAAGGTTAGGTTGAGGTTTTGGTTAGAGAAGGTTAGGTTGAGGTTTTGGTTAGAGAAGGTTAGGTTGAGGTTTTGGTTAGAGAAGGTTAGGTTGAGGTTTTGGTTAGAGAAGGTTAGGTTGAGGTTTTGGTTAGAGAAGGTTAGGTTGAGGTTTTGGTTAGAGAAGGTTAGGTTGAGGTTTTGGTTAGAGAAGGTTAGGTTGAGGTTTTGGTTAGAGAAGGTTAGGTTGAGGTTTTGGTTAGAGAAGGTTAGGTTGAGGTTTTGGTTAGAGAAGGTTAGGTTGAGGTTTTGGTTAGAGAAGGTTAGGTTGAGGTTTTGGTTAGAGAAGGTTAGGTTCAGGTTTTGGTTAGAGAAGGTTAGGTTCAGGTTTTGGTTAGAGAAGGTTAGGTTGAGGTTTTGGTTAGAGAAGGTTAGGTTCAGGTTTTGGTTAGAGAAGGTTAGGTTCAGGTTTTGGTTAGAGAAGGTTAGGTTCAGGTTTTGGTTAGAGAAGGTTAGGTTGAGGTTTTGGTTAGAGAAGGTTAGGTTGAGGTTTTGGTTAGAGAAGGTTAGGTTGAGGTTTTGGTTAGAGAAGGTTAGGTTGAGGTTTTGGTTAGAGAAGGTTAGGTTGAGGTTTTGGTTAGAGAAGGTTAGGTTGAGGTTTTGGTTAGAGAAGGTTAGGTTGAGGTTTTGGTTAGAGAAGGTTAGGTTGAGGTTTTGGTTAGAGAAGGTTAGGTTGAGGTTTTGGTTAGAGAAGGTTAGGTTGAGGTTTTGGTTAGAGAAGGTTAGGTTGAGGTTTTGGTTAGAGAAGGTTAGGTTGAGGTTTTGGTTAGAGAAGGTTAGGTTGAGGTTTTGGTTAGAGAAGGTTAGGTTGAGGTTTTGGTTAGAGAAGGTTAGGTTGAGGTTTTGGTTAGAGAAGGTTAGGTTGAGGTTTTGGTTAGAGAAGGTTAGGTTGAGGTTTTGGTTAGAGAAGGTTAGGTTGAGGTTTTGGTTAGAGAAGGTTAGGTTGAGGTTTTGGTTAGAGAAGGTTAGGTTGAGGTTTTGGTTAGAGAAGGTTAGGTTCAGGTTTTGGTTAGAGAAGGTTAGGTTCAGGTTTTGGTTAGAGAAGGTTAGGTTGAGGTTTTGGTTAGAGAAGGTTAGGTTCAGGTTTTGGTTAGAGAAGGTTAGGTTCAGGTTTTGGTTAGAGAAGGTTAGGTTCAGGTTTTGGTTAGAGAAGGTTAGGTTCAGGTGTTGGTTAAGTAGGAAATTGTGTGAAGTGATTAAGTTAAGGTTATAGGTCAGGGGTGGATGGGGTCGTGGGTCGATGGGTTAAGGGTGTGGAGTGGTTAAGTTAAGGTAAGGGGTTGATGAAGCTCAGGCTAAGGTTCCAGAAGAAAGTGATGCATCAACCAGAACCAGAGAACTCTGATACTAGATAAACATCGTTTTTTAAGAAGGCACAACACAGCACAAACCATTCTGCACAACTTCAAAAAACAATCCGGCTTTATGTGCAGTAAAAACAGTAAAATAAATAATTTCACGGTATGTTTCCACTCGAAAAATACAAGAGGGGGAGAAACCATCGATTGGCCCACTGTCTCTCGGCAGCAGCAGTATATAAAATTGCAGCGCGGGCTATTAATAGAAACGGCACTGTAACATGGCTAAGATAAAGTTGTGGCTAACTAGCGCCGGTCTGCGCAGAACCATTATGCCGTATTGAGCAGCGTTAAAATGGCTGATAGGGAATGTGTGGTGAAGGTCAAGCTGTCCGGCTCTATAAATATAATAGATTCTCCCTCAGGGTGCTCCTTAGACCACACTGCCGGCGCTTGCAATACCGCAAACCCTGCTAGCGGACATGTGAGAACGCAAGAGGCCAAGAAAACACTGGTGGTCCTGCGATGATGATAGTGCTGGAACCGATAGCCGAGGGGGAGGGAATTGGGAGAGCGAGAAAGAGAGCGAGAGCGAGCATGAGAGAGATTATGAATGGAAGGAATGAGCTTGTCCCATGCCCTCCATGCCAGCTGTCCAGCTTGGCTCTACTTGTTGTCATATGGCCGAGGGAGATATCAGTGCGCAAAACACATACTGACACACCGATACACACGTGAACGCTGCAAACTTTTGACTCAGCGTCGATCCGTTGGTTTAACGGTCATCTCTGACGCAACTCACACCCCATGTTTTATTGAACGGATTCAAATTAACGGAACAGGACCCCGAACTCTAAAGTCACACGGTGTCTCTAAATCACGTGATTGTGTGCGCTAATAAAACAGTGTATAACTAGACTTACCGCATTAGTGCGTTACCATAGCAACACAGCCTCCCACACTTCCCGCAGGCCCATAAACCGCGCGAAACACACCAACACCCATCACTCATCTATCGGGATGAAAATGACACGCACTATAGGTTCATTTTTGTAGTCATAACAGATCAGTCGTGTTGTTATTGTCGTTTAGGGTGAAATGGGGGCCATCAACAACGACATAAAGAGTGTGAGGGTGCCCTATAGAAGTTGTCAACCCCACGGCACAAAAAATAAATGACCACCCTAACTTTGTCGCCGCGTAAAAAGCGGCCAGAAATATTAATTTCAATTACAGTAATTTGTGCGCGACTTCAACCCGGATCTACTGTGCTGAATAATACAGTGCATGTGACCAACACTGTAAACATAGCGGGCCATAACTCAGCAACGCAAGAGTTGGAACATTGAACGTTATTCTGGAGTTAAGTTGAAAATCACAATGTAACAAAGTTCATAATATACGGAGTTAATATGAGAGGCTTGTGTAACAATAATATCCCTAACTGACTCTGTGGCACGGGCCGAAAAGGATATGGCCAATTAGACATCATGCCTAATACTATTCGACCTGTGTGGGCCTATACGCTTAAAACACCTCTAAAAAAAACATGCAACCTTAATGCTTCACCTGAAAAATGTCAAATGTCCTTAAACGGTCGTAAACAATAACGTATATTGGTGTTGAAAGAGTAAGAGGCACTCGTGGACAGATCCCCCTGCAAGAGCCCCCCCCCCCCCCCACACACACATCACGTCATGGAACATTTACCGGACAGCCCCCCCCAAACCCTGCCCCCCAGCGTGCAACAGGGAGTAGACACAACAGCGATGTGTCCTCCCGCGCTTCTGGATACCCGGGCTCAGGTGACAGCTGACGTCCGGAGAAAGTACACAAACGTAGAACATACACAATCAGCAATGCGGGGGTGTTCTCTCGTCTCCACCCCCCGCGTCCCCCCCCCGTCCCCCCCTTCGCGGTATAACATAACGCAGCGACAAACGATTCGGATCATTTCACGGCTTACCGGTTCATTGACCCACATTTCCCAGCAGAATCGTCGGGTCAGACGGGACTCTGTCCTCGCTTCCTCGTTGCTGTTGCAGCCGTGTCATCAGCGCATAGTAATTTATCTGGCTAGTTAGAAAATGGCTTGTTGTAGGTCAGTGCTGCTGTAACGCGCGGTGAAGGACACTAGAGGGTGCCCGAGGGCTGGAAGTAATACACTCACAAGAATCGACGTAAAGCTATAATCAAAGTAAAGCAAAGTTAAATACGATTATTATTTGTTGATTGTATAGTTCATTGAGTTTTTGTTCACATATAATGTTTAGTTCTTTATTCAATAATTCTCACTCAAATATGCAACACATAAACACATTATTAAAAATAATCAATATTCCCAGTATGTAAACATTCTTAAAATCAGTCTCCCAAAATATATTTCATCGAAAACAATTTTTCAGCAGTTTCTGTTCATGCCACTCCAGTGATTTTCAGTGCCCATGCCCATTGGCAAGGCATCTGATTGAATGCCAGCAGAGGCAGTCGAACCTGCACCCCACTTGGCTTCATGGGGTTCCACTGCAGAGAGCCGTAGCCCAACATCTCCACCTGACGTAGAAATACACAGCATAGAGTCAACCGTACATGTTAGGGGTTCCTTATTCTATTCAAGGAAGTCGATAGGACAGGGAGTTAACATTGCATTGAGTTCCTTTCATTCTATACAATTATCATTAAAAATGAGTGTACTATGAAGAAGAATTATGAAAAAGTGTCTAAAAATCTATTCTAAGACACCTCAAAATCTAAATCCAACATTTCAAAATAAGAGTCAACTCTGTAGGAAAAAAAAAATCAACATTGTCCCGCTGAAATTCTACTAGCATATAACCTGTACTATGCTAATCATAAATCTGTATCATTTAGCGGCTAGCTCCATGAGCATGGTCTGAGCGTGCTCAGAGTGAAGCAGTGCCCTACCTGAGTCCTCCCTGGGCTGCTCAGCACCGGGGCCCCTAAATCCACCACTCCATCTTTGGGCCAGTCCAGTAGAATGGCGTAGACGGCCTTTCTCTGAGGTCCGTACGTGTACCTGGGAGGGAAAGAACCACGGACACAGGTCGGCATGGAGACGACGGTGAGCGTGTGTGTGGATCAACTCTTCTGGGCTTGTGGTGGATTTTAACCGAGATATAAACACTTCGACTAACTTAAGAGAGAGGAAAAAAAAAATCGAGGGGTCCGGAGCAAGTATTGACAAAAGACTATCATTTAAAAAAGCAACAACGATAACAGCCGAATGATTTGCAAAGCACTGCTGGTTCACAAATTCCAGCGTCTTTTTACACACACGCACACACACACACAGAGCAGTTTCTTCTTGAGGTGTCCGCCCACAATCAATCATAAATCCGTCTTAACGTGAATGGTCTGCAAATGGTCAACAAAGATAGCCCAAGACACTAGGCTGAGGTCAGCACGCCCTAACCCCGTAGCTTCCTGCTCCTCCTGAATAGGGGTTCCACCATCTCAGACTCCCCGGCTCCAAGCTCCGGATCAGAATCCAGAGACACCTTAAATGTTTTCTACCATCAGATATACAGGCCTAATAATAATAATAATAGAATATAATCATTAATTTCTACCACAGGCTGGAGGCCATCGGCAGAGCGGAGCAGGATAATAATAATAATAATAATGATACATTTAATTTAGAGGCGCCTTTCAAGACACCCAAGGTCACCTTACAGAGCATATGGTCATCATAAATCGTTTAAAAAAACAAGACATTGTGGAAAAAATTAAAATAAATAAATAAACATAAAAAATTAAAAATAAATAAAACAAAAACAAGACAAAACAAAACAAACAAACAATCAAAACAGTGATCAGTTAGCCGTTGTGTGCGAGTTTGAACAGGTGAGTTTTGAGTTGTGACTTGAAGGTTGTAATGGTGTCTGACTGTTTTATGTGTGGGGGGAGGGAGTTCCAGAGCCTGGGTGCTGAACAGCTGAATGACCGGGCACCCATGCCCTGGTGTGGCGGGCGTTTGACTCCCTGATGAAAAGCGCCTAGGTTCAACCTCCTGAACCTGAACCCATTCACACTGTAGTGGAGGTGACAGATCTTTTATTTTGCCGGTGATAAGCGTTGTATAAATATGCTGCACATAAGGATATCACAGGCAAAGAGCTATCCCGTTGTACTTGTGATTGTGAGTCCGGTTGTGGAGGCCAGACCCCTCACGGCCTGTACGCCCGGGGAACTGTGCATCGTGCACATCCCGGCACTTAATGCACACACTTATATGTTGTACGTTCGTGCACTTAAAAAAAAAAATAGTACTTAGCATCGTGTTGCATCTTATCCTAGCTATCTTTGTTGTGTACGGGGAATGGGTTAACCCAACAATTGTTAGTGCTTGGCACTTTGTTCTATGAACATCCTTACTGTATCGACGCCGTTATATATATTGTTCTTTCTCTTTCTTCTGACAAATGCACTTATTTTTAGTCGCTTTGGATCAAAGTGTGGCGTGGGTGTAACCGCGGGCTCACCAGACGTTGGGCGCGAGGGTGTCGTTCTGGGCCCTCCAGGCCGTGCTGTTGTAGATGGCCTCGCCGTTGACCCGCAGCCAGCCGCCCACCTGCCGCAGACGCTCCTCGTAGATGGGGGAGATGCGCCCGTCGTGGGTGGGCCCCACGTTCAGCAGGAGGTTGCCCCCCAGTGACACCGTCTCGACCAGGGTCTGGAGGGGAAGGGGGGGCGAGCAGGCAGCTTGTTAGACCAGTGGTCCTCAAATGGGGATCCCACCGTCAACATGTTGAGGTGATATCAATTATTTTAGTCAATGCTTTATTGAGAAAACTTGTTTCAAGCTAACCAGTACCTCATTGGACCACACATGTGTAGTGTTAACTCAAGTCCTGAATAGCCTCTTCTACACATAGAGTGGTCGATAAAACACCAGATACAGTTTTATGAGTTGGAGGATAAGTCAGACACTACAAACATGGCTTCTTCGCCATTTCCTCCCACGCCAAGACGGACCGAAGGTTTACCTTGGGTCAAATAAAAACTGCAGGCGGGGCTTATTTAGCATTCCGCCCACTTCCAATACAAACTGAAATCTTACCCGTTTTCGAGAGATGCTTCAAGAACCAAGTGTCCCTTACCTTGTGTCTCTGAATGAACCACGTGTCGAACATTTACCCCTCTCCCGAGTCACACCTAGCCCGAAACAACGACACCACAGAGGATTAAAACCCATCAGAGGGTGTGGCCTCCTCACCGTGATCAGCTGCTCGATGGTGAGGTAGTCCCCGAGGGGCGCCTCCCGCCGGTAGCCCCACGCCTTGCGGTCGATGCTCATGCAGTTCTCCCACTTGCGCGCCAGCAGGTGTCCGGGCATGTAGCGGTCGGCACAGGTGTAGTACCCACCGTGCTTACAGATGGAGCCGTAGCCCCACCGGTCGTTGGTCACCACCGTGTCCCGCACGGGGCTGCAGGGGAACACGGGGGGGGGGGGGGGGGGGGAGTTCAGTCCCCGACGTGTCTGAGGTTCTTGGTTTGAACCCCAATGCCCGCAGTCCAGCTGTAGGAATCCTCGAGCGAGACGGAACGGAATAAAACCGAATAGAGATCTTTGGACGACATGTAGTGGCCCTTGCGCATGGTGGGAGTCGAACCGACAAACCCTGGACAGGAAGTCCCCCCCCCCCCCCCCCTCTGAGCCTCAAACTAAAACGTGGGGGAGACCTGGAACCTCGAGTCAGCCTGCAGAATGAATGAATGAATGAGTGAATGAACAGTGCCTAGCCCCGGTACCTGTCGTTGTACAGCCAGGCCAGGAAGCCCGTGCTGTTCCAGTACTGGTCAGGGGCGTCCCCGTCGCCGTCCGACCAGAGCACCTCGGGCCGGTACGTGTTGACGAGGTCGTACAGCTCCGGCAGGGACTTGGCGTCGGGGAAGAGGCGGGTCTTGAAGCCGCTGGCGGCGTCCTGCTCAAACAGCGGGTTGAACCACTCGAAGAGCGAGTGGTACAGTCCGAGGCGCAGGTCGCTCCCGGAGCGCAGCGCGGCCGCCACCTCGCCCACCAGGTCGCGCTTGGGGCCCACGTCAACGGCGTTCCAGTTCCACGACGTCTTGGACCCCCACAGAGTGAACCCTGCGACGCAACACGGGGTTAGCATTGAGGTTGTTTTTTTTCGATACCGATATCAGTAATCCGAAATACTGCCCCGATACCGCCTGAAATGCAGTATCGGGTATCGACGATACCATCACGTGCCAGAACAGAACTTCACAAACAGGTGCGGTGCTATGCTGCGTCGTTTAAGGGTCGGAGGTGGAAAGTCAGAAAGGGAAACGCGTCATCTGCGACCTCAAGCTACCAAGTCGGAAGAACAACTGTTAATGGTAGTTACAATGCTAGAGGCTGCATCGGGATATACTCGGAATCGGCCGATACTCAATATTAGGAAACGGGAAGGAAAAAATTGGTAACGGAAGATCTCTAGTTAGCGTGGACTCTCTGGGAGGGCCATCGGTCAGTCTATTCACTCTTAATTAATTCTATGAATCGGCTTATCAACACAGAGCCATCTACTGAGAACTCGGGAAGTTGGTCAAACCGAGTGATATTTCGACGTCACTGTTTAATGCTTATAAATATAGAACCAATTAGGGCTGGGCGATATATTGAATATATGCGATGTTCTCCAGGGGATGTATAAAATGCCCCTATCGCGAACATCGGATACAAATTGGCACGTAATGTTTATTTTTGCCGCCGCCGGCATACTCATTGTGCGTTCACACCAAACGCGATGGGGCGACAAAATCCCATATAAAGTGAACGTAGACGCGTATTGGGCGAATTCTTCGCGAGAGAAAACCGGCACCAAGTTTTGATCTGTCGCGCCACACTTTCGCTGTGCAGAGGCGAGCGCATTCACGAGGATTTGTGGCGCGACAAAGTTGAAATGTATTTTCATTTCTCGTGATGACAGCCAATCAGCGTTCAACAGCGTGGTCACTGAGTGACATATGTAACGTAAACAGCCAATCAGCGTTCAACCGTCAAACTCAGTGCAGTCCGGGGTGAACTGCAGCATGGAGGAGAAAGTGATTGTTGCCGTTTGCGACTCCCGGAGCTCTATATATAATAGTATATAATATAATATAATTGTATAATATCAAAAGCTCGCGTCCGACGTCTCTCCCTCTTCCACAAAAGGTAAAGACATGCAATGGCACAAACACACTCACTCCCCCCGCCCGTTGCGAGTCCGCGAGATTCTCATGGACGCGCGTGTGTGACGTAGTCTGGACGGCGCGCTGCTGTAGGTGTGTCTCCGACCGGTGAGTGAGAACAGCGAGAGAGAAAAAAGGATGGAAACTGAGGATTTGGTTTTGAAAAAGAATAGCATTGGATCCGTCGTCTAGCAGTGTATATATAATAATTATTATTAACAGTTAATAAATAATTAACGGTTTGAATAAATGCTGTGTTGGTAAATCTAACTTGCTGTGATTTTCCTTTTCTTATGTGCAAGTTCTAAATTGTTCCAATACAAAGCACTAATGAGTTTAAACCAGGGGTGTCAAACGTACGGCCCGCGGGCCGGATCAGGCCCGCAAACGGGTTTAATCCGGCCCGCGAGATGATTTTGTGAAGTACAGTATTGTAAAAAAATATATATATATATACTTTTTTTTTTTTTTTTTTTTGTACATTGAACTACTGGACAATTGTGTGTAATTGGAAGTCGCTTTGGAATGTAACGTAAAATGATCTGCTTCTGAATGTGTCCACTAGAAGTCGCAATAGCAATTATGTTAAGCAAGCAAACTTTATACCGGGGCTGAGCAGGGAACAAGTATAAACAGGTAGTGCAGCTAGCCCGGAGCTACCTTGTCGTTCTACCTTACACTTTCAACATTTTGCGCTTTGGCACTCTCATTGCCCCAAAATGTCTCTGTCAAAAAGACGAAAAGTGGACACAGAGTGCAGAGTTTTCCAAGAAAAATGGTCATCGTCCTTTTTATTCACGGAAGTAAATGGGAAACCTGTGTTTGGTGTGCTCACAGCATGTTTAATTTTACATAATTATGCCATATTTTTACCGGTCCGGCCCACTTGAGAATAGATTATCCTCCATGTGGCCCCTGAGCTAAAATGAGTTTGACACCCCTGGTTTAAACAATATGTTGTTTCATGTAATCTACATGCAGACTTATATTTCAGGAATACTAGAATTATTACTGACGTAACATTATGCCAGACATGGTTGAATCGAGCATTTATGATGTGCTCTAGAGGAGATTCAAAATATATCGAGATATATATATCGTGTATCGAGATAAAAATATATCGAGATATTCATTTTGGCCCATATCGCCCAGCCCTAGAACCAATACAAGGATCTATGGAGCTATCCAGGTACCTCAGGGGCCTTTATATAGCATCATGTGACCTTGTATATATGATCTCGACCTGCACGGAGCGGAATGAAACCAAACGTGATTTGCCAATAAGCACAGAACTGTGTGTCACAATAACGACCAGTTTGACCCAACCTTTCAAACGTTTCTGTCATGGAATTCACTACCTACTTTTTAAAAAAGATTTATTGGAAATGAATAACAATGAATAATAATTATAATACCTTTGTAGGGATGCTGATATTTTTTTTAATTTGCTTTTGCACCCCTAATAAGAGTCTTAAATCGCCACTGATTTAGTGATCTAGTATATCAATAATAATTTCCTTTAAAACAAAGTAAGTTCCTCCCATAGTACTCTGACATTTTCAACCATTTTCCTGTACCTTCGTGGTGTTTCGTCGTCAGGACGATGTACTTGGCTCCCGAAGAGGCAAAGATGTCCACCCACTCCTTGGCATTAAAAAACTCAGCGGTGAACTGATGAGCAAAGTCCTGATACTGAAACCCAGGAGGATAATTATTCTTCATGAAATTAACATACGGTTGCATATGCCGCTTCTGCCAGTACCACCTGCAACAGGAACATAAACACATGATTAATCCCCGGCCATGTCTTGCTTTGGGACAAACAAGGAAGTGAAAATGTGGAAATGAAGGCACACTCACCAAAACCATTCGCTGCCAAAACTGGGGACGGAGAAGACCCCCCAGTGGATGAAGATCCCGAACTTGGCCTGGTCATACCACTCGGGAAGCGGCCGGGAGTCGATGGACTCCCAGGTGGGCTCATAACCACTGCTGCTACCTATTATCACACTTATCACGTTGAAAACCACCAAGCATCGCCATGCCATTGTTTACTTAGAAAACAATGTCACCTGGCTCCGTCTCCGATATGACTACGTGCTCCAGAAGAAGTGTCTCAGTTACTATAAGCGGTGTGTAGTGCTTTCGCGTAGTAAAGATGACAGTTATGAATTGTTTGCAAGTGCGTAGTAGGAAGTCATCTCGTCTATCATCTGTCATCTCGATCTACAGCCACTTTGAACTCCGACCAATCAGAACTGAGGGCTTTGAACACCTCCCACACGGCACACGCCCTATTGGGTTATTGCGCATGTCGCGCATGCGCGATGCACAATGTTTTGATCCGCAGAGCTGTCCACATGCAGGGGCTGGTGGACTGCCACTGTCATATCTCTTCGAAGGACTTTGACAAGGTGTAGTGATGGAGACTTTGGCTGTAGTTAAAACCAAAAGGGTTACATTTCATTCATGCTAACTTTTTAATTGTGTCTTTTCTTGAAAGGATATCGAGGAAGTGATCGCCCGTTCAAAACAGGTGAGCAGTGCAGAAGTTATAAGTGCTAAAAAACAAAATGGTGTGCAGCCAAACCGTTGTTAATTTGGTGGATTTTCACAGGCTGGATTGCTGGGGATTTTAGCTGTGGCCGAACATCACGGAGAATTTGACAAGATCATAGAGTTGTCACAGAGGTAGGCCACCTTTGAACTCCAACGAAATACAAGTACATCGAAGAGGAAAACTTTGACAGCACACCAGGAGAGAGATGCATACGTCTACCGTACATGTAGATGTGTATCCAACTTTTCAACATTTCCCTTAGATTTCCTGGGTTTATCTTCCCGTGTTTGGGAGTCCATCCTGTCCAGCAGACCGTCCCGACTGTACAGAGATGCGTCTCGCTTCAGGTGAAAAGGCTTTCACGATCTTAAGCGATACGTGATGAAATGGGGATGAGGATTGGCTGTTTTATATGTATTTCTCTACGCAGGATCTTGATGCTGCTTTGCCACTCATAGAAAAATATGAAGAACACTTGGTTGCAATCGGAGAGGTAACGTATTGTTGTCTTAAAGGTAGATGCCGTAGTGTTGATGATGAATATCATAAGCTGTTAAAAAAAAAAGAAGTAAAAAAACCTTTCCTTAGGTGGGGCTCGATTTTACACCCAGGTTTGTGAGCGAGGAGGGGGCCAAAGACATCCAGAGACAGGTCCTTGTTCGTCAGGCTGAGCTGGCCAAGCGACTGGACCTCCCACTGTGAGTCTCCCAGGAACCAGGCTGTGGATTTTGTAAAGGCTGCTTGAGTGGTGTGCTTTGTGGCCCTTGACTATCATGGAAAGCAAAGAAGGCCACTGACTGGCCCTAGAATGGCGCGGTAAAAGTGCTAAACCTCACGGAATTCCTGCCAAACCGCACGGATTCTGTACGGATTCCGTACGGCTTCCGTGCGGTTTAGCACTTTTACCGCGCCATTCTAGGGCCTGTTAGTGGCCTTCTTGGCTTTCCATACTTGACTGGACTGGCAGTCTTGATAATACCCAGCAGATATCCATGTAGGTTAGATTGCGATTGGTAAATGAGTCAAGTGCTGTTATGCCATCATTATTCTTGAACCCACAGTGTAAACTTAAGCCCTGTGTAATTCCGACTGTTAGAAACGTCCATTCGAGATCTGCAGGAAGACCAACCATCCAGCTGCTAAAAGAACAAGGTACTAGGTTCAAATCCCATTCTCCACTTCCAGTCGACTTATTCGCTATAGTGGCCTTGGTGACTCCATCTTGGTTCTAAATGCTGGAAATGGAATGGAACGGAATGCAGTATAGAACCAAGATGGCCGCTTAACCTGAGTAAGGCTTAAACTGAATTCTGCTGCTAAATTTCAAAGAGTATTCTGATTACAACACAATTTAACAATATTTACATTGCTGAATGTTAAAACATTCCTTTTTCAGGTTGCGTGTTGTGTATGTGATCTTTTTATAACTCTATGAACTTGTATATTCTTACTCCAATCTCTTGGTGCCCTTGTTCAGCACTTTGTACTGCAGTGTACTGTTAATTTAGTTTGATTGACGCTTCCCCCTGGTTCAGGTGTGGAGAAGGCCCTGCTCCATGCCTTCGACGGGAAGCCTTCTGTGGCCATGGAAGGAGTGAAGGCGGGCTACTTCTTCTCCATCCCTCCCTCCATCATCAGGAGTGAACAGGTATACTGAGAGACCGAGGCCACCATTAGGACACACATGAGAAGTGCCATTATTTTACCCGATTTGATAATCACAATTATTCAATCATTAGTCAATCAATTAGTCAATTAGTAATACATTTACATTCTGGAGTCGCTATACTGTATAAAAAATGAACTATAATAATGAAGCAAATGCTGAGTTGTAATGGATTGTGAGCAGTTTGATTTGATTTTAACAGGCATACAAAATCAGATTAATGTGTTTTTTTTTGTATATTATAGTTATTATATTTTTTTCATTAATGTATGCCGACCTTTGGCAATAAAATAATCACACAGGCCAAAATTATTGCCTTTTGATTGTTGGAGGACTTAATTGGTTGCTTTGTTTCCTTTAAAGGAAAAAGGATGTCATGTTGATGATTGTGTTGTTATTTCAAACTATTCATGGTTTATAACTTGCTGTGTGGGGTTGTTGCTCATTTTCAACCAAGAAGCAAAAGCTGGTGAAACAGCTTCCTCTGGAGAATATCTGCCTGGAAACAGATTCACCGGCGCTGGGCCCAGAGAAACAGGTAGAGAAACACAGACATACAGTCCATACACACAAGCACAAACAGGTAGGATAGTAGTTCTGATACACACAGACATACAAACACAAACAGGTAGGATGGTACTTCTCACACACACACACACACACACACACACACACACACACACACACACACACACACACACACAGGTAGGCATATAGTTCTCATACATACAGACACACACACACAAACACGTAGGCTATAGTACTAATACACACAGAGATACACACACAAACAGGTAGGCTAGAGTACTTGTACACACAAACGTACACACACACAGGTTGGCTATAGTACTGATACACACACAAACAGGTATGCTATAGTAATAATAAACCCAAACACACACACAAACCGGTAGGCTATAGTGCTAATACACACAGACAGACACAAACACACACAAACAGGTAGGCTATATTACTAACACACACACACACACACACACACACACACACACACACACACACACACACACACACACACACACACACACACACACACACACAGGTAGGCTATAGTAATGAGACACACACACACACACACACACACACACACACAGGTAGGCTTATAGTTCTCATACACACACACACACACACACACACACACACACACACACACACACACACACACACACACACACACACACACACACACAAACAGGTAGGCTATAGTAGTCATACACACACTTTTAGAAATCTTATTTTTAGTCTCCTAATAGTTTCTGCCATAGTTTCCAGCATATATTGTATGATTTATAGGCTAATGCACAATGTAATGTCGGAGCATCAAGACTGTTATAAGGTCACCGGAATTTAAACTTCACCACTCTTTACATAGTTTAACCTTTGAGGG
>NC_082386.1:18025511-18063011 GCF_031168955.1 Gadus macrocephalus
AAATAAAGGGAACTGAAATCTAAAGAAGACACGTGGTTTTGATGTACCGTGAATTCCAGCTGAAAGTGGAACATTGCTGCCATCAGGGGAAATTAATGTAACCTAGGCATATTTTAAGTAGCTTTCAATTCCTTGTTTTTTTGTTGATCATGTTTCGTTGGAAACCACGGGAGCTGGAAAAAGCCCAGAGCAACTCATCTCCTTTTTTAACGTTACAACAAATTCACAACTTGTTTGACACAAACAATGACAACTTGATTGCTGTTAAAGAATGTTGCCCACATAATTAGCACCAGTTTTCAATACTGAGCGTCTGTAGCCTGTAGTTTACACACACACACACACACACACACACACACACACACACACACACACACACACACACACACACACACACACACACACACACACACACACACACACACACACACGTGCACGCACACACGCGGAAAATGAATAATGAATGAAAAATTGTCTGTCTTCAAAACTTGAGGAAGTTTTAGACAAAAACTTCCTTAACACAAAAAAGGAAATTATGGATATACAGGGTGTTTTTAACATACTGGATCCAACAATGATCCCAACATTGACACAGATAATTCAGATCATTGCACTCACAATTCCTGTAAACAGTTGTAGTTGTGAGCGATCTTTCAGTGTGTCGAGAAGGCTCCACACCTGGCTTAGGTCAACCATGGGGCAAGGAAGGCTTCACCAACTTTGTCTTTTGTCCATTGAAAAGGAGCAACTATGCAAAGTGAGTCAATGCCACGTTATTGACCGCTTTGCCACCATGAAGGCGCGGCGATACAGCTTAATAGTGAAAAAATAATCATTTAAAAAGGCTCTATGCAGTAGTGTATGGCCTTATTTAGTTTAATTTAAGAGCTTTGATGGTTCTATAACATTTTCCAGGTTGATTGGTGGCAATGAGCCACCTCACCTTAAGTCAGAAATTCTATTAGTTTTAAACCTTGTTTCTTGCCTTTTTAGTACATGTCGTTCTGGCAAAATTATGCTGTTTCCACACAGCTTCTAAATAAATATAGATGTGTAGACTTCTCCTGATAAAGAGGTGAAGGTCATAAAGAGACTTTTTGTTTATTTGTCAGTTACCTTATTTGTAAATCTTTGAGATGTGTATGTGTTTAAATAAATATAATTGTACGGTACTCATGAATCCATCTTTGCGTCTTTACCTTTACCAGTGCTTTAATATAGCCTACAGTATGACAGTGACAAAAATTTTGAAGCTCGTACATACCCTTCTGTATCCATATATTTCATATTGTGCACACGTAAAAAAAAAAATGTTGGCAGTTGGGGGCCTGTGCCCCAGTAAAACTCTAGGTCTAGCAACGCCCCTGATCATGACCATTCACGTTTTATTTATTGTGCTCATTAAGTAAAAACTCAAATGAGGTTTGTTTTATAGGCTCAGTCGGAAATGGCCTGGAGTGTGGGTATAGATTGACATCATAAAACTCATGTAAACTAATAAAAGGTTTTTATCTTGAGGTCTCCAACATTCCAACCATGAAAATCCTGGAAGACAAACAAATCATTCAGACTTTGGTGCGAAACAAATCAAACACCGATCACGCCTATTAGAGCTACCCTGAACTGTACCGAAATTCTCAAAATCGTTTATCGGACTAATCCGATGAAAATTCGAAGCGCTATGCGTCATGCAGTACGGATACGAGTTCAGTTCATATCGGTTGTACACAATCGTTTTAAATGGTGCATTATGGGTACCCAGATCTAGAACCTCGACTCACACTACGTCGTACTGACCCATATGGGGGCGTGGTCAGAGACCCCAGACACGCCCCCTGGGGACGGTTTGGGGGGGGGGGGGGGGGGGGGGGGGGGGGCGGCGGCAAACTGACCCTCAGGTGGATGATGGTGGCGGCGACCAGGACCCCCACGCTGTGCAGGAGGTCGCCCAGCACGTGGACGAACGCCGCCCTCACACTCGTGTTGCCGTGGGCGTGGCCCCCCTTCCTGCCCTTGCGCCCCGGGGGGTCAGAGGTCAACGCGTGGCTGTGGCCGTGGGAGCCCCCCGACTGATGCAGGATCAACGCCATCCTGGAACACAGGAGAGGCGCTCGACCAATGATATTGAAGAACACAGGGAAGCATTCTGACGGTTACCTCTGCATCTGTGGGTTTGATTCTCCTCCTGTTCGTTTATCCTTTATTTAAACTATAGAAGAAGGTGTGACTCCCTGTCCAAAGGTTCTTGGTTTGAAACCCGGTAGGTTGCCTGCAGGTTGCCTAACATGTAGGCAACCTTGAGCAAGATACCTCAAACCCTCCAACTCCCTCCAACCTGCTCCTTAAAGGCACCCAGTGCAACTTTATGTAAACATTCAATGAAAAATAAACATTCAATTTCTAGTCTTTTTTACACGTAGTAAGTTTCAATAACTCCATACCATTACATATCGACATTCAAGGAGCAAAGATGAGACGTCGTTGTGTGGTGAGAACTGATAGAAAATCGTAAACAACAACAATCGCCGGTGGGGAGAAGCCATTTTTCCATTGACTGGAAGCCTGCTTTATTTATTGTAGGTTACAAAAAATAAAGAAAATGGCGGCATTGTTGTTGTTATCGATTTTCTATCAGTTCTCACCACACAACGACGTCTCATCTTTGCTGCTTGAATGTCGGTATGTAATGGTATGGAGTTATTGAAACTTACTACGTGTAAAAAAGACAAGAAATTGAATGTTTATTTTTAAGCCTCGAAAGTTGCACTGGGTGCCTTTAAGGGTAGATATCTACAAAATAAAAGTCCCAGTCAGTCACTTTGAGTAGAATAGTCAAGAAGCACGGGTGTTTGAACCTCAGCCAAAAAGTTCTGGTCCACCTTTGCCCTCTTACCCGTTACCTGCGCCCTAACGATCATGTATCTCCAAAATAAAAGTCCCTGTATGTCACTTTGGAAATATCTGCTGAGCGGTCGGGCGATTGGCTCACAGGACGTTGGCTCCCACGGCGCACCCCGAGGTGAGAAGCATGATGCGGGTGTTGATGTCGTAGTCTCCGTCTCGGATCCGCTGCCCCGCCAGCACCACCAGCACCCCGGTCACGGCCCAGATGGACAGCACAGAAACAAGCGCTCCCATGGCCTCTGGGGAGGGCAGAGGAACTACGTGGATCAGTGGTTCGAGTGAAAGGATTAGTGTGCTGTGTGCATATAACGATATGTAATAGTACATATTTACATTAATATAAAAATGATATATTCACTTCCACTTTTTGCGTTGATGTTTTATTCTTGGTCGTACGATACATACTGTTACCAGTGACCAAATCTTTGATTGTCGTGCGGTCAACATAACTTAATCATTCCCAAGCTCACTCTCTCTTTCGGTCAATGCCAAAAACCGCCGAACAGGTGGATGCAATCACACATGACATGATGAACCCCACCGCCAGCGCCCGAGCCCAGGTGAACCCGCCCAACACCCAAAGTGATAGCGCAGCGAGCAAGACCACAGAACATACAGAACACAGGAGACCCTCGTGTGTGGCACCCACAGACGCTTTGGTTCTTCGCATTCAGCACAGTAGGCCAACCGGTTCAGAGTGCACTGGTCTCAGTCCCACCTGCTCGGTGCCAGCCGAAGGTCATGGTGTCGGTGGGGGGCCGGGCGGAGATCCACAGAGAGAAAACACTGATCATGATGCTGCCGAAGTCCGTGAGGAGATGAGCGGCGTCCGTCATGACGGCCAGGCTCTGCGCCGCGTAACCGCCTGGAGACGAAAGGGTTAATTTTTAGAATCGCTTCATTGGACCCCTCAGTAGGGCCTGTTCCTACGGAACAAGTCGTTTGCTAACTAAAGGAATCGGAATTAGAGCAGGGACAAGACCTGGGCGTAAGGTTGGGTTTCAAGTCATTTGAAACGTCACATAAAACCAATTTTATTTCCATGTGTAGCCTATAGGCTACTTAACAATATGTTACACATGACCAGACGCCTGTTATCGTGTCTTTTCGTTGTGCCTCACGCACCGATGACCTCTCCGGTCATGAACACCAGGCTGACGGCGCACGCCAGCAGCAGCTTCCTCCTGGCGGTTCGCTTCTCGTTCCGCGCGGCCCAGGACGCCACGTGGGCCTTGTCATTGTTCCCGCCGTGGCATTGTCCGGCAGACCGCCACCCGCTGTCCAGTACCGGCCCGTTTCCCACCTGGACCGAGTCCTCCTCATCCTCCTCCGTGCAGCAAAGCGATCCAACCTCTTGCTCCGCTGCGCTCCGGGACGTCCTGCCACGATGCGAACGGTAAAGTTTGACACCTGCTGCAGGCATCGTGTCCGACGGCCGGAAAGTGGGTGGGCGATAATTACGCAAACGCTATTTGCGCACAAACACACTATAAAGCTTGTAAAGGCAATCAACAAGTATGATTTAATGATTAAACATTATAGCATTGGTGAGAAAGGGTTGAAAAACTAACGAGAAAAGCGTTGAAAGACGAACGCCTACCCGAGGAACTCTGAGCCGCTTTCCTCCAGCAGATGACGCGTCTCAAAATCCATGGGGAGTCAAATGACTTTTATCCCTTTACATTAATGTTAACAACTCATTCTACACGAGCCTCTGTGGTAGCCACTGTGTTCGGCAGGTGCGAGCGCAAACAACACGCAGAAGGGCAGGTGTGCGCACAAACAACACGCAGGTGTGTGCGCGCTCACGGCACACCGTGCACGACGGAGGCGTGAGAAACTACAGTAGAGAAGACAGCTTGACTCTCGTGTTCTGCGCAGACGCAGTAGTAAGGGGCCCCTTGACAAACATCACTAGGATAATGGTGCGTCAAATAGACAGTATTCAAGGATCGAGGAATGGATCCAGTCATATCCCGTTTAATAAGCCTTTTACTTTGACCCAGTTTACACAACAGGAATACTTGTTATCATTTTGGAAGGTCGAAAGCATTCATACGTTAGGGAGAGGATTTAACACATTTATGTGTTTTTTGGAGTTCTTACTGACTTTAAAGTAAGAATTCTGAGAATAAAGTCAGAAATAAAAAAAAATGAATCACATGTGGACCTAATCCTCGTCCGTACATTTATTTCGTGGAAATTATTTTAAAGTGTGACCGACAAACGCAATCAAAACAAAATCGTCAACTATTAAACCAATAGCGTCATCGTAGACCTGAGGCCTGTTTCAGGTAGCTGGTTTAACATACTCTGAGTTTAATCCTGCGCTCTGAGTTGGTTGACTCAGAGTTCAGGGTTGAAAAGCAACCATGGGTTTTCGGTTTCAGAACAGGTGATCAGCGTTGGCTTAATCAACTCTGAGTGTGTTCACGCTGGGTTGGGGGCGTGCCTGTTGACTATAAAGAGCCATCATCAATGGATCTCTGATAACATGATCAAACATGGACCAAAAACGTAGATCCAGTTACTTTTCACCCACGGAATTGGAAATATTAATGCACGCATATGCCGAGCAGGTACCCATTTTCACCAAAAAAAGTAATACCGCCGCGTCAGCGAGAGCGCGAGAGAGAGCTTGGCAGGAAATAGCCGAACAAGTCAATGCGTGAGTAAAATAAAATAGTAAAATAAAATAAGAGGAAAGTTTCATATCTTCCACTTATTCAATATGTAAAGTGTGTAAAGTGTGTGTGTGTGTGTGTGTGTGTGTGTGTGTGTGTGTGTGTGTGTGTGTGTGTGTGTGTGTGTGTGTGTGTGTGTGTGTGTGTGTGTGTGTGTGTGTGTGTGTGTGTGTGTGTGTGTGTGTGTGTGTGTGTGTGTGTGTGTGTGTGTGTGTGTGTGTGTGAACAACCCGAGTTGCCCCAAGAGGACTTGGCAGCAAATTAAAATGAAGTACAAAAATATAGTTCAAACAGGTAAACTAATGTTTAATTGAAATCAAATCAATTGTGCTGTTTTGCCTGCTCTACCTAATTTAACAGCTATATTCAACATGTGATGGGTCTATATTTAAGCAGTAAATGTAAGTAGTACATTTCTCAGCTACCCCAACACTGCCAATATTTAATAGGATTTAGATATATTAGAAGCTCCTAGGCAAAATGCATTATATGTATGTATGTATGTGTATATACATATATATGTGTCTTCAAAATAGCGCTTACTGAATATTAGGGTAACATTTTCCTCCATGTTAGCAAATCGAAAAAAAAGCAGAGGCCCGGAAGACTGGAGGGGGTCCACCACCTGCAGCCCTCACAGTGGCTGAGGAGATGGCCCTCAGCCAACAGAGTATGCGTCCTGTGGATGAGGGCATCCCTGGAGGGAGCTCCTCTGATCCCCCCACCCCCCAGGATAGAAGTGCCTTTATCAGAGGTTGGTTATTCAAAATAATTAAATATGTACACGCAACCCAGCGCGTTGCAAATTAGATGGGGCAATATTCTGGCTCAAGTAATAATTTCACTGTCTAATCATCTTCTTCCAGTTACTGATGGCGTCATCGCCCTACTGGAACCAGATGCCCTCACCAACCTCCATGCAATTGTAACAATTCTTCACCTTCCACAGATTATTAATAATGTCTTGATAATTGCTGAACACAACTGTTAATGTCATTACAGGAAGATGATGGAGAAACATTGTCTGCGGCATTTGAAAGGGAAGAGGAAAGCCCTATTGAGGTTAACACCTTTTAAAAATAACATCTAAAAGTTGATGATATCGTTGTACAATTTAAAACTGACATCTTCTTTCTCTCAAACAGGATGAAATCGAATTCAATGAGAGGCCATCCACTTCTAGCTCTACTTCACAGCTTACCTCTGTAAGATTCTCCCTGGAATTATAATGAAACGCTGTACTTGGCACTGAAATCCAATGTCATCTTTTGCATTCCTATAGCTTCCAGTCCAAGAGCTCTATAAAATCTATCTGGGAAAACAAATAAACAAAGCAGACTTGGAAATGGACCACATTAGGCAAAAGATGCAAAAGGATGCTTTGGCGATCCAAATTTTGGAACATAAGTTAAAGGTGGGTGAGGTACAAACTGGGAGACTGTTTCCTGCTCCAAAAACATACCCAATATGAATGACTTTTTTTTTTTGTGCTTTCAGGAAATAAAGAAATCCTCATAAAAAGTAGATTGTCTTTATTAAAACACGGGCTGTGGTGGGACAAGTTATTTTGTTGAACAGTGTCACCCCCTACCAGAGGCTGGGTCTGTCACACGAGTTTACTATCATACAGGAAGGCGAAAGAATGCCAAAGAAAACATTTCGGAAATAATAAAATACATTAAACTACATAGAAAACTCAAACAAAATGATTTTGGCAGAGTCTTTCTCTAACCACCCTTCCGTCCTGTGGATCCATGGCATGGTTTTGGGTTTATGTGCTGCTCATCTGCAACTGCAGGTGGGCAATTTTCCCCTCTCAAAATCGCGATGTTGTGTAGAACCACACATGCAATTATTATGTCACATGCCCTTTCTGGTGTGACTCGCAGCATTTGGAGGCACTGGAATCTTGCCTTCAGGATCCCGAACGTGTTTTCGACCCTGGCTCTCGTCCTCATATGCGCCAAGTTGTGGCGCTGCTGTGGTCCTACGGGATCGGCATACGGGGTCAGAAGGCAAGGCTGGCAGGGGTACCCTCTGTCACCTAAAACATGACCGTCGAACTCTCCTACGATACAGGTGAAATATTAATCATCTGAACAAATATGGATTATAAATCCTTCAAATATAGGCTTAACTCACCACGGGCAAAGCGAGTGCTCAGATTAGACTCCCGAAATATGCGTGCGTGACGTCATGCACAGACCCCGGCCACTTTGCCTCCACTTGGGTGATGATATTTTTGGCATCACATACAACCTTCAAATTGCAGAGGAGTATAATTAAATACAGAGGCTGTTTTAAGTATCTTTCATTTAAAATGCTGAAGGTCTAGGCCTTCACCTGTACCTGCACATTGATGCTGTGGGAGGACTATTAACAGTCTCCTTCATTCACTGAAGGAGCTTTAATAGGAATAAGAGTTCCATCGATGCACCCGATGACACCCGGAAAATCTAGAACATTACAAATTAATTAATTTAATTGTGCACATTATTTATTACATTAAAACGTTCCAAGAAACAAATAGGCTACATTGTTGCTACTGTTACCTGCAATTCTGTAGAACTTTCCTTGATTGTTCGTATAGGTCGGCGACTTAGAAACATCACAAACGTGTAAAGAAAACGTTTCAGTGCCAAAGTCACATTTCTGACAGACCGACACACGGTTGCCTTTGAAATGTGCTCGGCGTCACCGACGTTGTAAAGAAAGCTGCCGTTTGCAAAAAAACGGAGTGCCACACAAATAATTTGTATTGAACTTAAAGCATGCCCCCGGTGCGTTTGACAGTTAACATAGGGGCTGAGAAGGTGGTCTAAATAAATGATCGATTGCGCTGAAAAACGATAGCGCTCGTGAAGAAAATTATCAGGAAAAGAAAGTATATCCAACCGGGGTCTTAATAATCGGTCCTCACGGAGATTCCTTCTGAGGATCGCAGCCTCTACGTCCACGGGCTCTCATAGAAAAGGACATGCCATTCTTAACTTTTCCTTCTGTCAGAGAGCTGCCTTCAGCCTTATAGACAACAAACTCAGATTGAGTAGGCGAAGTCACGCCCCTTCCGGTAGGGCTCATGGGACCTATGAGATCGAAAAATATGAATGGGTGTCAAAGGAGAGAAAATAATTATTTTCTGGTCCCGGTCTTTATATGCCCTGGATTACACATATGTTGTTTGTGGATTTAAAGGATAATTTTTCATGCAAAGAGTTCGACCGTTTATTGTGCAATTGTTCAGATAAAGGCTGTAGAGAAAACACAACGAGAAGGACTACACGGCTCGTATGTGACGTCACGCTCCCTGCGACTGGCGTGGAGAAGACCGACAATCTTCCCATCGGCATAACTGAAACTCTGCACGTGCCCCGATTTATAATGGTTTTCACCTCTTTCGATGCTTTTATCCTCCCCTTGGAAAAAGCGGTGAAGTGGGGCAGAGAGATCGCCATCTCTGTGCCGAGTTCCAAGGGCGGGTGTGGTGACGAATATCATATGCGTCGAGAGCAGCGAAGAGCTGTAGTTCAGAAAGCGGCCTCACATAAAACCTAAAATTATCAAACTTCTTCACGAACATTTTTAGTTTTCTTTGCATGAAAAATTATCATTTAAATCCACAAACAACATATGTGTAATCCAGGGCATATAAAGACTGGGACCAGAAAATAATTATTTTCTCTCCATTGACACCCATTCATTTCTTTCGATCTCATAGGTCCCATGAGCCCTACCGGAAGGGGCGTGACTTCGCCACTCTATTGGTTTACAGCCCCGGGTGGTTCGTTTGGATTGAGTGGATATGCAGACGTGCGGGGGTTCCAATGCCCCGTCACCCACTTTACAGGAGACAGACCACGCAGAGGAATGCAGATAGGCCTATTTGGATGACGTGACATGATACTGGAGGAACTATTTGACGTTTCAACGCGCATAAAGGGAACCAAAGTGACGTTGACGTGAGAAGTTTAAAATTTAATTGAAAATTGAAATGCAGTTCAGAAAAGAGAGATGTATCAACATTTCATATATACACTTTATACATTTCAGTGGTACTTTTATAAGGGGAATCATATTTGGTGGAATGTAAATTACAAATACACCTATACAGTAGCTAGGCTATTTCTGATTTAACATTAAAAACAAAGTCAAACACGGAAGATTCGTGTACATCTACGTCATTTAAAATCCCCCTCCACCCCGTGAATCAGTGGTTTTCTCAGCACTTCACCCGGAAAAAAACAAATGAGCACATCTTAGTTTCTTATTGGCGTGATGCTGGAGTATTCTACAGTGCCTACACACCGGGGAACAAAGAATCAAATATAGTCCCGACCTTCCATGCTTCTCTCATGGTTTACATCGTTCACAAACGGCCAATCGGAAGACGTTTATGATGGTGCTTGTGATGACGTGATACATGCTGAAAATGATTTTTTTTCGTTCGAAACGAGCGGTTTTCGAGTTGTGGTCTCGACCGTCAGCAGCAGTAAGCAGAGATTCAAACGTTTACCTTTAGAAACCAACACCGCGGGCTGTTGGGGCAATGCTGGCCGGGTCAAACGCTCTCCAATCCGCCTTGAAGTGCAACAAAGTATTCATCCACAATTCCAACAAATCTAAAGGAAAGAGCCCAAAACAATTCTGTAAAAATAAATAAGAACGTTTCACGAAATAAATCGTGAAACTTTGGCTTCAGGAAAAATAAAAGAAACGAAGAAAATCCTCTAATTTCGGTTTAATTCCTGTAAAAAAAATCCAAAAAAATCCTCTTTTAGGCCTTTTCCGTTCTTTTTTTCTTCTCTCCCTGGTCTCATTCACAACTTTATTCATTATCCACTGTGGGCGTGGCTCCAGTGGGGGTGTTCCCCCCACGGTCTGTCATAAAGTCCTGAAGACCTTGAAAGACCCGGACACCGGGTCCCCGCTCATTCCTCAGCCGGGATGGTGAGCTGGTAGACGGCCTGGTCCTTGTCGATGGACTCGGTACTGCCGCCGTTTGCCGCGTGGGGCTGGATGACAATTGGCGTGTTCTCGCCTGCAGGGGGCAGCGGAGGGCAGTGTGAGAAAAACAGCAAACAAAATCGCAAGCTCATAAATATGGTTCAGGTTTTTCTTTTAAAGGCACCCAGTGCAACTTTATGTAAACATTCAATGAAAAATAAACATTCAATTTCTAGTCTTTTTTACACGTAGTAAGTTTCAATAACTCCATACCATTGCATATCGACATTCAAGGAGCAAAGATGAGACGTCGTTGTGTGGTGAGAACTGATAGAAAATCGTAAACAACAACAATCGCCGGTGGGGAGAAGCCATTTTTCCATTGACTGGAAGCCTGCTTTATTTATTGTAGGTTACAAAAAATAAAGAAAATGACGGCATTGTTGTCGTTATCGATTTTGTATCAGTTCTCACCACACAACGACGTCTCATCTTTGCTGCTTAAATGTCGGTATGTAATGGTATGGAGTTATTGAAACTTACTACGTGTAAAAAAGACTAGAAATTGAATGTTTATTTTTAAGCCTCGAAAGTTGCACTGGGTGCCTTTAAGGAGCTGAAATGTGAAGATGTGACTTGTTTCTGAAGATCAGCAGCGGGGAATGTTAACGAAACAATTGGCTTCCAATGGAGCACCAACTTGGTTAATGTTAACATGTTAATATGCCGTCAGCGCGTAGAAGCCTATGATTTGCCATCAACCAGCGTTAGCAACATGATACAGACAAGCATGTTAAAAACAGACCAACAGACGGAAAGCCTAATTGCTCATCAACACAGATTAATGGTATTAATATTAAAAAGGGTTAATATAATGGACAATAAATGTAATGCAATGAATATTTCACTTTGGTAGCAGTCGTTTGACAGTTTGAACGGTTTCGGTGAAGAGGTCAAATGTCTAATGTTAAAGACGTAGAAGTCCGAACAACTGTGAGGGATAAAGATCAAATAATCGAACTCAACCCAAACCACAAATAAACCTGAGGCAAACAGCTAACGTGGAGAGGCTGAAATAAATAACCACAGTCCTGCCTCTTCTCCTGTATACAATGAACAACTGTGTTTAAACATTGAGGATATTTAACAAGCCTTTTAAATTATTCAGTGTATTATCTATTCTGATTATTCTAATCGCATCAAAGCGTTTTCTGTCCATATATGTGGATCCTTGCTAGCCCAGCTGGTGGAGCATGGCTTTAACACTGCCAGGGTTAATGGTTATAATCCCACTGGTACCCATGAATATCGCTAGTCACTGTACTTTGTCTTTGAAAATATTTCAACTTTCAACTCAAATGGCATTATATGAAATCGATTAATTTCGCATAATTCAAATTGCAAAACCATCGCAAACTTGCAACACACAAATCCTCTTTGCCACTCATGTACAAGAGTGTCTAGCGGTTAGGGTGTTGGGTTCCCGGTCATAAGGTTCTGGGTCCAACTCCCAATGTCCCGAAAACTAACCTGTACCTGAATTACCTTCGCATAAAAAGCGTTATCCTACCAGCTATACATTTATGAACCGGGTCACAAAACCAAACCTGATTAAGCAGTTTTGTTCTGGACATGACCGCAATTATTGTGTGTTGTATGTCCTTGCACTTATGTAGCATCTTATCCTAGCTATCTTTGTTGTGTACGGGGAATGGGTTCACTTAACTCCTTTCCAAGTATACTTGCCACTTTGTTAGTGCTTGGCACTTGGTTCTATGAACATCCTTCCTGTACCAACAGCGACATATTGTTGTTTCTCCTTCTTCGGACAAATTGACCTATCGTAAGTCACTTTGGATAAAGCCTATGCTAACTGCCCTGAATGGTAAAGTAAATGTAAATGCCTCGACTCGCTCGAGTTCTACCAAAGTGAACGGCGGCGGTTAGAAGAGCTAGTAGCAGCAGCGGCGGGGTAGAGGGGGGGGGGGGGGGTCACGGCGGTTGGGACTCAGCCCAGCACGGGGAGCCATAGCTGGGGTATCACCTGCGGCCCGGGCACCCGAGGGCGTGGGGCTAGGCTGCTCAACTACTGTCTCCCCATTAGCTGTGGAACAAGAGATGTCAGAGGGCATTTTTTTCAATGTAGGGATTTCACGTTTAGAGTGTTCCACTGTGGGCTGCAGGACGAAGAGGAGTGTGTGGACGACAAAGTGTTGAATGTTATTGAAATATTAAAATTGGGATGTGATGCCACCAGGTGTGAGTGTGATCAGCCGTCACAAGCCGTTTGAAAATCTGCCTTCTGCTGGGTTTTAGTGACATCACAAGCGGGGGTGTCCACCTAGATGTACGCTGGATAGATCAGCATGCATATCTATCCAGTGTACATCTAGGTGGACACGCCCACTTGTGTTGTCACTAAAAGATAGTAAAAGGCAGATTTTGAAACGGCTTGTAATGGGTAAACACACTCCACCAAGTAGAATAACATCACCGCTTTAATGGAATAAAATATTGCAGTGAACTGCATACAGGTGTATCAATCTTTATAGCTCTTTATCAACAGACGGCATTTACTGGGATTATTTTTTTATGGAATTTATTTATCTGGATTTTATGTTGTTTGGCTTGTATTGCTGACAGACATGGAATAACCCAGTTTATTATTTACATATCTTCCCCTCTGTTTACTCGGTTTTGCATTTGCTAAAAATGCAACCTTTCCAAATAATTGATCACTATACTGTGTGTTATTGTCCCACACAGATGACCTTTGCCTCGTCGTAAGAATTCCAGCGCACAGAATGACTGACACAATAAAAACAGGCCACACTCGCTTTCGCGGTCCCAGCGTCCGTCACCCAAAGGTCGCTGATTCAGGGACACCTGGTGATCTTTACAGCTTGAAGGGGATGAGGCGTTGAACAAACCAACATGTAAGCAGACCTGAGGAAAACCTGCTCTACCCGTCGGAGACTCAGCAGGGAGAACAGAAATGTTCTCCCCCCCCCCCCCGCCCTGCCCCGCCCCCACTCACCTGCGTCCTGCTCGGCCCTGATCTGGGCCTCCAGGTCTTCTGGGTCCATGTAGGGGTCGCCGTCCCCCTCCAGGTTCTTGCCGCAGCGGCCGCAGCAGAAGCAGCAGCAGCAGAGGCAACAGCAGCAGGTGGAGATGCTGCAGCACACCACCAGTGCCTGGGGGGGGGGGGGGGAGAGAAGGGGGTCCTTTAGCTACAGCGAGGGGCACACTCGGGCTGAACCCAGGAGGGGCTCACCGCAGGGCACCAGGAGGATGAACAGGCTACACGCCGGGTCGGTTTCATTAACGTCTGAAGGCTGAACGGGCGAGGGCACAATGTAATGAACGTAACTTTATTTGAACAGGGACAATGTACAAAAACAAACAACATAGACCATGTTTAGAGCAAGGAGAGATGCATTGTACCAGGTTTTAGCAAACTGCTATTATCCACCTGTAGTCCCTGGGCAGGTAAGAACAATAAGAACTACAAAACTAAACAAGACACAATAATACCTAAACATGGGATTAAACATTAAAAGGATAACAAGGTACAGTAATATAAATACATAGGATGAAAAAGTTTACGAAAAGCACTACATTACATATATAGGGGTATATTTTATTAAAAATATACCCCTATCCTACTAGCACTACAAAATTCTATAAGTGTGTGCAGGTCTGTTGTGTGATCAGCAAGGAACAAGGAACCAGAGATGTTCAGATTCCAATTTTCCCTTCCAGATTCCGAGAATCAGAATGACGCCCCTAGCACCAATAGGAAGCGTTGCGCTGCAGCACCGTTGTGATTGTATTTTGAAAGCAGCAGATCAACAAACATACTCGGTATAGGCTACCCTAACCATGCCGGTTGTTTTATGACTACATATATGGCCCTGATGCCCATGAGCCCCTCTTTGTGCTGACATTAATTCATAGTTACTTTATGTACCGTCAGTCCCTTTGTTTACGGTTTAGTCACTTTATTCACCGTCATTGCTCATTCATTTTGCATTCGGGATTATTCATCTACTGCATCAACAATCTCCATCCGTACAGGACCTTGTATCAAGTCGGGATGTACAAAACAGCGTTAAAAAAGCGCTTTATCAGGGGCGGCGACCCTAGGGAATAGACCAGTGGCGTGACGGTTAGCGGGGAGGCGCGCCTCCACCGGTGTGGGCCAGCACGTCGGCAGTAACGGGGCCGTCAGTGAGTGTTTGGCTTAACACTGCATGCGTTTGTGATGTTCTCTGCCTGTGTTGTAAATAAGCTAGTCACATGCCCGATGCTGCGTTTTAGGCCGTATCGGGTATCGGAACCACTCTACAAGGAACACAGATATGCTGATAAACTCACCTTTCCCATATGGTAAGTGAGAAGGTTTTGCATATTTTTACTTCACCACAAGTTCTTAGAGGGAAGTGCTTGAGTGGATGTCCAAGCTTGTGAAACTGATGAAGCGCACGACTCCAGGCGTGACTCTGAGAATATTCAGATCAAACAGAGCCTAGGAGTACTTTCTGGGGGTGATATTTTGAATGTTGACGAGGGTCAATTCGTTTTGGTTGTTGGCAGCACATTGGCCTTTTCACGGGCGTTTTCGACTGAGTTGCAGTGGTGACGTTTCGTAATCTCTCCTGAACCGTTCTCGCCCACTGCACACACACGAGGGGTTAGCAGTGCTTACAGAGGGCTTATGGAATCCTTAGCAAGACGGGACTGCACGACCTCTACACACAGTGGTGGACGGTGGAGAAGGCAGTGTTTCCCACAGACCAGCTCCAGCCCCTGCTGCAGAGCCAATTCAAATCGCCGGCAGAACGGGCTGGGGGTACCCAGTCCAGCTCCGTAATCTATCTAAACTATAACCGCAGTTCACGTTAATCGCATCGTTTGCTGCGTTACCAACGTTGTCTATGCTGACTTAGGGTGCAGGATGTTCAATATCAATAAGGTTGAGTTCATAAGGCTAACATTATCTTTTCTGAGTCTACAATAATTTGGGGCAGGTGTGTTTGAGCACACATTGGTAAACTCCAGATGTCGCCGACCGTCTTCACTGTGCCAAATATTCCGCTGCATCGGGTTTTCCTTTGTAGGCGCGTTGAGAGGAGGAGCGGGCGAATAAACTGTCAGTGCGTCAGCATGTATCAGTTATACGCGGGTTGATCAAATAAGTGGTAGTGTATACCCGCGCACCATTGGCATGTATGCGCGCTCGTCTCTGTGTGCTTGTGCGATCGAGAATGACAGGGAGAAAGAGTGCTAACCGGAGATGATTGAACGGAACGATATTTATATTTCAAACTTGCGAGAAAAAAAGCTGAATCAATTTGTGCCGCCCGGTGTTGTTTCTGTGGCACTGCGCCACACATTGGTCTATGTATGGGAAACACTGGCAGGAGTGAGGTGTGCTTGGAAATGCTGGTGGCCTTACCGCACATTCCTGTCATAGCTTACATCATCAACACCAGCGAGCATGTGAGCTAAAAAAAAAAGTGGCGAGAGAGGTGCCCCGGCCCTTTAAGGCCTGCTCCTCAGACGTCGTGCTGGTCATCAGAGCAGTTACCAATAGGCCTGGGTAAAAAAATCGATTTAATCGATTTTGGATCGATTTCGTTTAAATTTCACGCTATCGATTCACAGGGCATGAGATCGATTTTTTATTTTTTATTTTTTTTTAAATGTGTTGAAAAAAATGTGAATTTAAGGAGTTTTATAATACTTGAATATTTTATCTTAAATGGTATAATCTTTACAATGGTTATATTTATATCTTTTAGGAAGATGGAGGCAGTTTTGTTTATAGTTGCCTGGATTGTCATTAATGTAGCCTACAAAATAAAAACATGTCTTTTGCAGTGTGTTGCATGGAGATAATTTCATTAATATATTGAATTAGGCAGGCCATCACGTTGAATAGAATGTAAAATCTTGCTAAGGATGTTAATTAACAGTCACAACTACAAGATTTTAGTCACAATTAATGATTTTAGTGATGAATTAACGATGATAGCCTATAAAGAATATTTCCTTACAACTTAAGAAAATTATCATTCAATCTAGGAGCAGATGGAACCGATTCGGATTGAATCGAATCGAATCGAATCGTGATTAATCGATTTAAAGCCTTCAGAATCGAAATCGAATCGATTCAGGAACTTGGCCGTGATACCCAGCCCTAGTTACCAATGTACATGTAGAATACCTGTACATTGGAAACTTCCACAGAAGCTTCTGTGGAGGTTTCTGTGAGCAGAACCCTGCAGGGAAAGGGTTCTCTCTAATGGACTGCAGGAGAGAAACACACTCCCATATTTACAACACAATGTCTGCATAGAGGCGTCAGCAGCACCGTGGGGACGAGGGAGGTCGATCCCAGGACAAGGAAGGTCATGTGTTTGATCACTAATAATGTCTCAGCCTCGGCCTCAAAGGGGTCATTACAAGCCGTTTGAAAATCAGCACTCTCCTGTGTTTTAATGACGTCACGTGTGGGCGTGTCCACATAGATGTATGACGGATAGATAAGAAACATTTGCTACAGCTACTGGGTATGCTGGTAGACGGATCTATCAGGTTTACATCTAGGTGGACACGCCCACTTGTGATGTTACCCAGGCACAGGAAAAGGCAGGTTTTGAAGGGGCATGTAAGGGCTGATCACACTTACACCTGGTGGCATAACATGCCCCCTTTAACATGGATCAGAGTTCAATGCAAGTTGCTCCGGCTCAAAAGATAAAATACTAAATACCTGTATAATTAATACCGTATAATCATACTCAACAACACCTTGGTGAACTTTGTAGCGTGATGCTGCCTAAATTGCAGTGTTGAGTGTCGCCGAGTAACCAACTCTATACGCCGATCGGCTACCATCAAGTGACTCATCTCATTTACTACATTGACTCATCTCATTTACTACACAGGCACAGCAGGCTCACCCCCATTTCGCGACTGGCCGATTCCTCACCTTGAACCAGCACTTTGACGTCAGGAAGTAGTACTTGACACTATCCTCTCCGAACTGCTCGGCCACGTAGAGCCCCATGGAGCCATACTCGTCGTAGATGTTGCGTTTGTTCTCGTCGTTGAGGATGGCGTTGGCGTTGTTGATCTCCTTGAACTTCTCCGCCGCCTCCGGGTTGTCTGGGTTCTTGTCCGGGTGATGCCTAAGCGCCAGCTTCCTGTAGGGACAGTTTAGAACGAGAGGATCTGTGTGAGATGACAGCTGATGAGTTGAGCGCTCTGAGTTATATGAGACATGTGTGGACAAGCCCCCTGCGACGATGTGGAAGAAGAGTCGTTTTAGATCAAATCAAACATTCTGTATGGGACGCCTTTCATCAAAGCGGCGATACCAACTGCTTAAAACGGGAAACAAGGCAACAGGAACAACCCATTGGTTTTTAATAATTGCCAGTAAAAGGGAGTCAGTTAGAGAGGCTTACATTTGGGGGATAAAGTTTACATTGATTGGGAAAAATGTTGGGGTGTTTATCCGATAGTGCAGATAAGAATGCATTTAGAGTGTAGATGCATCCCTGGGATAAAGATATAGCTACAGTATATCTAAATAACCAAACCTACCGGTACGCCTTTTTAATCTCGTCCGCAGTGGCTCCCTTCTGCAAGCCGAGGATCTTGTACAGGCTGTCCCCCGCCGTGGACATCTTGCGCTGAGGCTTATTCCCTTCTTCCATGGTGGATCTGACAGGGCGTTAAAACACAACACAACTCAACACTGGGTACTCGTTTCAATCCCGCTACCACGTTCACGTCCACCCGGGTCCGTGTGGAGAAGGCGCCAGTACACGATAGCTACACACTGAGCATCATGAAAGGATAGGATATTATTAATTGGGATATCTGCACTGATGTTGTGAAATTAGTCTTCCTCTTTAGATAAATATTAACAACAATCAGGTCATGACTCAGTGCTGTCAAGGCAGGAGTTGTACATTGATCCAGGCATTAGCCGCTTAGCTCGGCGGCATGAGGAAGTAGACAACAGAACACATACTTGTAGTTACAGCGGCCGGATCGGTGTTTGAACTTCAGCGAGCGTCGCAGGATTCACAAACTTGGTCTGGTTGTTTTAACGTTTGCCGCATGATAAAACCGAATATCAATGATATCCCCTCTCCTAACAGCAACGCGGAAAGAAAGATTTCATAACTAACTTGATGAAAGTAGACCCAGGAAGTTTCACCAAGGAGAAAAAAAAAAGATTCCCGTTTCGTCACCAAGGGGACGGTTGTGGCTTGCGCATAGCTGCGCTGCAAATGCGCAGTCCAGAGTTGTGCGCCGCTCACACTGGGAACCTCTATTCAGGAGAAAATAGAGTCACTTCAATTCAGGCAACCTTTTAAAATTATACAGGCGATATTTTTGTGCGAACTATGGATTCATTTAATAAACTTGTTCAATCATGAACGAGCTTAGGTTGGTATGGGTGCTTCAAGGTTGGCTGACCCAGAAACATTTCGGTCTTCACAAGCCAACTACTTGCTACAGAGCTCATTGTGACCACTATGGCTCTGACTGATCTTCCTGTAAGTATTATAACAAAACAAATCAAAAAGACAATCCACACAGATTAATTCTTCTTCTTTATTTGGTCCATAATGAGCAAGGTCTGTTTGTGTAAACTCTAGCCATCACTCCCCACCCTGATTCTGTGGAGTCACTATAACAACAATCTTTCCCTTGTTTCTGTTGGCCTCCATGTGTTTGTGGGCCTCGCCGATGTCTTGTAGGTCGAACACGCTGTCAATCACTGGCTTCAGGGCGGGCTGATGTGGGTCTGTGAAGAAGGGCAAGGCTCTCTCGGAGAAGGCCTTCACCAGGTCAGCTTTATCTTGCCGAGAGGAAATGATGCAAAGACAACATTGGAAATTAAGTCATAATGTAGATAGATGAATATCTATTTATTTTACTTATCACGATAAGGCAAATAACAAGCTTTATTAACTCACCTGGAGGCTACTAACGAGCTGTATTAACTCACCTGGAGGTAACAAACGAGCTGTATTAACTCACCTGGAGGCTACTAATGAGCTGTAATAACATACCTGGAGGCTACTAACTAGCTGTATTAACTCACCTGGAGGCTACTAACGAGCTGTATTAACTCACCTGATGGTCACTAACGAGTTTTATTAACTCACCTGGAGGTAACAAACGAGCTGTATTAACTCACCTGGAGGCTACTAATGAGCTGTAATAACATACCTGGAGGTGACTAACGAGCTGTATTAACTCACCTGGAGGCTCCGAGAACGCAGGAGGCTGGTGATGAGCCGGCCCCTTTTCTTAAGGAGATGGCCCAGCAGGTCTCCTTGCACGGCCTTGCCCCCCAGGGTGCCATACAGCACCCAGCGGCCGTCCACCGCCAGGCAGCGCACGTTCCTCTCCCACATGGTCCCACCGACACAGTCGAGGATCACGTCCGCGCCGTGGCCTTCAACAGCGATGGACGGAGGCCGAGGTCATGGTCATGGTCTGGTTTGTGACTTACATTTGGGGAGCTACTCAGCACGGTGCATACCCAACCGACATTTACCTGAGGCGCTGGCTAATGGAATATTGTGATGCATAATACGATAGAAGGTTGCACACTCATTCCCCTTTGCCGGCCTTTTATTGTAGAGCAGTGGTTCTCAAATGGGGGAACGTGTACCCCTAGGGTTACTTTGGACTACTGCAAGGGGTACTCAAGAAAAACCTGCACAATATTCAATTCTGAAAGCTATACAAATAGAAAATGAGGGGGTACACAAGTAGAAAACGTTTGAGAACCACAATTGTAGAGTATACAGGAGCATCCATCTCTCTCTCTACCTATGTCTGTCTGGTAGGAGTATCAATATCTATCTACCTATATATCTAGTTAATAGGAGCATCCATCTCTCTGTCTACCTATATATCTGGTTAATAGGAGCGCTCCCCTTTGATTGGTCATTAGAGGAAAGAGGTGGTTAAGGGTGCACTCACACTAGGCCATCAACACAAGCAGAGGGTCTTAGGACATGTCAGCATTAACACCGGCTCTATGTGTTATGATCCTTGACTCATGAGGCCGGTTAGGTGCTCAAATCTGCCAGTGTGAGTGTGGCCAGTCTGGCCAGGCCAGGCCAATTTGGCCACTTGGGAGAGGTGTGCTGCTACGGTACGGGCCGCTACGGTACAGATGCTAATGAGCCAACACGCGCACACGCACGGCTACGCAACCTGAGCTGGATGACGTATATTCCATGCGACGACCACGGACATAATAAAGGCGACGAGTCTTCTTTCCCATTAAACGGTAAACATATATCCAAATAAGCAACAGACTCAGCAAAGTGCGAACTGTGTTCTCCGCGTTGTTGTCCATTGTTGTTAGAACTCTGACTGGCGCCAGACTTTATTATGGTCCATGCAGCGGACGCTTGGTGATGACGTGTTACTTACGACGTGAGGACGTATGTACAAGAGCCTACCGTGGCCAGGCCACAGTTGCAACGGCCAACGGCCACGGCCAGATGGCCTAGATAATACTTTTTTGTTAGAGCAACTCTGAAATTTGCTCGCAGCCAAGCAGCTCCATTTACAAACAACACAGACGAGACAAGACATCGGGGCAGGACATCAAAAACAGGTGTTGCATCAAGGGGGAGGAGTCGGATCGGGTTGGTCCGACGAGAGCCCGTGACGTACCTCCGGTGTAGCCCAGGACTCCGTCTGCAAAGTCCCCCTGGCTGTGGAGGAACCCCGGCCGCCGCCCCGAGCGCCACCGCCGCGTCCACCTTCTGGGCGGAGCCCGCCGTGACCACGGGCACGGCGCCGGCCAGGCGCGCCAGGCTGCACCGCCGCCGTTCCCACGCCGCTGGCCCCGGCGTGCACCAGCACCACCTCCCCCGCCTTCACCTCGGCTGTGGACACAAGAGGCCGCAGAGCTGCTGCTGCTGCTGGGTGTGGTTCTGTTTGGTCATTGAACAGCTGCGCATATCTAAGGTGATTTACAGGGACTAGTGTTGTATATCGTTAATGAGCAGGTCGCTGAAGTGTGTTATACATTGTTAATGAGCAGAAAGACACTTTAATGAGGGGTTCATATATTGTTAATAAGAAGGTCAGCGACTTGTGTTATCTATCGTTAATGACAAGGTCAGCGACTTGTGTTATCTATCGTTAATGAGCAGGTAAGTGACTTATAAATTATATATCGCTAATGAGAGGGTAAGTGACCTGTGTTATGTATAGTAAATGAGCGATAAGTGACTTGTTATATGCATCATTAATGAGCAGGTAAGCAGGGGTTAGGATTGATGCTCTAGGAATGCTACAGGTAGACTTTGGGCCACTAAGTTAAATGGAATTAACATGGTTTGTGTTATATACTTTTTGTGCTACATACCATACCAGTGTGTGTCCACTGAAAAGTTTGAAATTTGTTCCAAACGCCAATGAAACCCCACCATATGGTCTGTGATCGATGCAACAGTCTCATTTTAGATAATTATTACAACCCAGTTACTACTTATATACTAGTGTCCACTTATTAACTAGCTACTACCTTTAATTACAACAATAGGCCTATTCTCTCAGGGGAAGAATTATTAATTATATATTATTTGCTTTCTTTCAATTATTATAAATTATTCTTTTCTCTTTTTATTGATCCTTTTTAACATCTCTTTGGTGTGTTTGTATCTATCTATAACCTCAACAGTAATCAGGACACACATCAAAGTGTCCCTTCACAATATCTTACGTGGGGCTAGATAGATTTGTTATGTTCTGCAATCTGAGCGTGTGGATGGCATTACGTGTGTGTCTGCATGTGCATGGTGCGTGCGTGTGCAGTGTGTGCATGGTGCGGTGTGTGTGCATTTGCATGCGCACGTGCGTGTGCATGGTGAGTGCGTGTGTGTGTGTGCATGCATGTGCATGGTTTGTGGGTGTGTGTGTGTGTGTGTGCACGGGGTGTAGTTGCATTCACCTGTGCGTGTGCGTGTGCATTGTTGGCGGCTGCGTCTGTGTGTCTGTATGTGCGCGTGCATGACGTAGCGTGCGTGTGCGTGGCCCAGCGCGTGTGTGTGCCCCCACAGGTCCCCGGTTGGCTGCTCGAGCCTCTCCCTCCTTCCTAGCGGATGCGTTAGCATCGTAGCGTAGCCGTTACCTACGCGGTGAAGCAGCTGGTCGGCGGTGAGCCAGGCCTCGGGGACGGCCGCCGCCTGGCAGAGGGTCAGCCCGGGGGGCACCGGCAGCAGGAGCTCCTCCGCCACCGCCACGTACTCGGCGTAGCCTCCGCCGCACAGAAGGGCCATGACCCTCTCCTCCGGCACCCAGGGGCCCCTCACGCCGGGGCCCACCTCAGCCACCGTGCCGGCCACCTCCAGGCCCAGGATGTCGCTCTCTCCTGGGGGCGGGGGGTACAGCCCTCTCCTCTAAGGCACCGGAGACATGGGGCAGTCAACGATGTAGGAAGCTTTATTCATAATCAGTAACAAACAATAGCAGCACACAAGGGACGTAGGTGTGTGTGTGTGTGTGTGTGTGTGTGTGTGTGTGTGTGTGTGTGTGTGTGTGTGTGTTCTTTCTGTAATGCAATGTAATGAATGTCATCCTTCTTGCTCCATGCTTTAAAACAGGCCTGACTTGAGTTATGTCAGCTATAGCTCATTGAGTAGACATGCTGTTCTGGTTCTTTAAGTTTCTATGGTGGGTACGTAGTATATGCTGTAGGCTACCTGCAATGTGTCAGCTCTGTTGAGGGCAGTGGCGTGAACTTTAATCAAGACCTCTCCATCTTTAGGTTGGGGTTTGGGTACCGTGCCCACTCGCAGATTCTCTGGCCCTCCTGGCACTGCGGTCAAGTGAGCCGCCATTCGTTCATCCGCGGTTAAACCAGCCGTCACACAAAATCTTCGTGCGCCTTTACTCTAAACAGCCTTTGGGTGGTATCTCGCAACGTTTTCAAAATAAAACCCTTCACCTACGTGTGTAGATATATAGAACACTAGCTGTCTTACGGCGGCGTCTAGAATGTCCGCACTTGCGGACATCTTGCCAGTCAGCTGCTCACCCATAACATTGTGTTGGTAGTGGTACATGTACTTTATAAATAACCATAACTTGCTACATTTTCCACCGTTTTACCAACGGTTGGGTTTCTTACAAACCTTATTAACGTGGTTATAATATTGCACCAATTTTAGAATATTTCAATTTTTTTAGAATCTAACATAATTATTCATCAGTATCAAGTATGCAGTGCCGTAACTACATCTCTGACGTTTATAACAAAACAAACCGTTTGAAAATGTAGCAAGGTGGTTAAGGTTATTTAAAAAGTACATGTACCACTACCAAGCCAACACAGTGTTATGGGTGAACAGCTGACTGTGGCAAGTTGGCCGCCAGTGCGGACCTTCGACTCCATTGGCCAGCAGAATATGCATGTGTACGTTTTTCAAATGACATTTTCTCAAAATCTATACAGTAAAATCAAATGGTTCCTTGTGGTCAAGTAGTCAGTACAACAGTTAGTATGGTCATATCAGTCAGTGCCTGAACTCATGTGACATTCGGTCTATAGCCCACTTCAAATTGCTGACATAATGCAATTTGCAAAGGCGAGAATATGCATGTGTACGTTTTTCAAATGACATTTTCTCTAAATCTATACAGTAAAATCACATGGTTCTTTGTGTACAAGTAGTCAGTACAACAGTTAGTATGGTCATATCAGTCAGTGACATTTTCTCTAAATCTATACAGTAAAATCGAATGGTTCCTTGTGTACAAGTAGTCGGTATAACAGTTAGTATGTCATATCAGTTAGTGCCTGAACTTATGTGAAATTCGGTCTATAGCCCACTTCAAAGTGCTGACATAATGCAATTTTGCAAAGGCGAGAATATGCATGTGTACGTTTTTCAAATGACATTTTCTCAAAATCTATACAGTAAAATAACATGGTTCCTTGTGTACAAGTAGTCAGCACACGGGTTAATATGGTCATATCAGTCAGTGCCTGAACTTATGTGAAATTCGGTCTATAGCCCACTTGCTGACATAATGCAATTTTGCAAAGGCGAGAATATGCATGTGTACGTTTTTCAAATTACATTTTCTCTAAATCTATACAGTAAAATCTAATGGTTCCTTGTGTACAAGTAGTCGGTACAACAGTTAGTATGGTCATATCAGTCAGTGCCTGAACTGGAAGCAAACCTGTGCGAGTGCCTGAAATTCGGTCTATAGCCCACTTCAAAATGCAATTTTGCATTATGGTGACCGATTAAATGTGATGGGAAAAATAAAACGACTTGTCCGACTTGAGGGCCGCGTTATGAAACGATGCGTCAGATAAACGATCGCACACATACGACAGAGCCTATAAACTCAACAAATGACTCCTATTTAACAGCCCGTTCCCTAGTAAATCATTGAATTTTTTTCGTTAAGTGACCGTAACATACCTTTGTTTTCCGTTCGTTCCTTGCAGAAACAACAGACAAAATAAGCTTATTAATAATCAGACGGAAATCGTCGAGCGATGTCTTTTGTTCAGAAGCGTTTTTCAATATGTGTGTAACAGTAGATATGCAAACGTTAAAGATTCTTAGAAAAAAATTCCAACGTCATGCAGCTCATTGTGACGTCATAAGAGAGATGACCTCTCCACCGTGGCCGTGTGTGTGTGTTCCTGTCTTGTGTTTGTGCGTGCGTGTGTTACGGACAGTGCTGTTAGCCTAGCAGAGGCGAGATGTTTGCATGTCATGAATATTCATAATAAGAGCCAACAGAGGATCATGGGCATCAGGGCTCCGTTACCCGATAACGATGCTCGTACGATCATTCTCACGATGGATCTTGCAAGGCATCGTAAATTTATTTGGAGCGCTTCGAACGCGCGTTCACTGCACTCACGACGTTCGTAGGATTGCAACCGTCTACAGACACGGTGCTGAAATGGGCTCCGTAGGAGGGTGCGACGCAGGAATGATGCAGGAAAATGGGGTTAAAAAGCGTTAAAATATCTCCCCATCAAGGCCATCAACAGAATAGCCTACGAAAAGATTAGACTGCAATAATATGAATGCTAAAGATATTAAAACACAATTGATTAGGCCTAGGCTGACATATGCTACATTAGTCCTTATCCTGAACGCACTAGGCCTACTACATTTTTTCAAGGCATTTTCCCCCCTGAAATAATTACAAAAATAGCTTGTGTGACAACTACATTTATCTTAATGTGCAGCAAAGAGCCGACTATCTGATTCCGCATAAGGTTTCATTGATTGGCGCGCAATTTAGAATCTATGATGTAAAACAAAAAATGCAACATTCCATTAATTCAGTAGCATTCAAACTCAGATTCTGGGCATTGAAACCCGGCTATTGCTGACCCGATTAGGAGAGCTTGGTCTTGACTCTAGATCCTGCCCATATTGTTGGGCAGGATGATGTATAGGCCTTTTTACACTGCCAAGCCGGACACCCGCATGCAAGAATGAGCTCACGTCTGAGTAAAGGCTACAAACGAAATTAACTATATACAAGTGCAAAAACTTCAACTTATTGTTCATTTTGCTGAGCACTTGTTTTTTATCCCGACAAAAGCCTCATAAGGAAAGTTCCTCTGCGTCTCTCGTAGATCGTAGGCCTACCATCTTTCAAGGTATTTTTTAATGTGACTACATAACCTCTCACATGATCAGCAGCTCGCGGATTTCACTTACACCGAAACAGCCTGCCCTGGCCATCATATCCCTTCTTTTCCGGGTAGGCTATACTAGGTTATTAACTTATCCTGGAAATGATAATAGTATATTAAACAAATCCCAGCACCACACCAAAAGGAGGCAGCAAATCAGAGCTAAACATATCTATCTGCTAATTTCCACATGGTAAGAGAGCAACACAAAAGAGGTTTATAATATTTGGATGTTTTATTTTCTTTAAATCAAGCAGGTTACATTTCATTCGTTTTTACACAATCTGATATTTGGAGGCATTTGCAAATATGCTCATAAATTACATGATTTGTAATCCCAAAGAATGAGGTGGTTAATGATCAATATTGGGATCAACAGTGATCACCCTACAAATGTAGGCATTACGTATGCAGGCAGAAAAAGAAAAGTTCCCATTAAGGTCTCATGTGAAACACCACAGGTCTGAAATACTCCCATGAAAATGGCACAAAAATGAATTTCACTCTCCAACCTTTTGCTAAAGAGACGTTGACAGGCCCACAGCGAGCCTGGAGCTCACGGGACAACATTCACACATTCTGCTTCATGAAGAGGTCCGATTATCGTCAGACCATAGACATTACATGTAAGGACACTGAACATTTGGCCGGATTACACATAGAAATGCAATCCAAAACAAAATGGGTAAAGATAAAGCATGTTTATTGATGCGGCAAACAAAGGTTCAAATATCCTCCAAAGCACTTCAAGCCCTCAAAGAATGAAACTCAAAACGCAGATGAGGTAAAAGAAGAAACTTCTAAATTAAAGTGGAGCGACCCAGGGACAAGTCTGGTTTGGGTTAAAGATTATGGATGGTTAACTTTGTGTAACGTGTTTGGACAAGCAAGTTTAGGTTTTAGGCAAGCGACTTCAGGTATTAGGCAAGCGACTTCAGGCAAGCGACTTCAGGTATTAGGCAAGCGAGTTTAGCCAAGCGAGTACAGGCAAGCGAGTTTAGGTTTTATGCAAGCGAGTTTAGGTTTTATGCAAGCGAGTTCAGGCAAGCGAGTCAAGCTAAGCGAGTTTAGGTTTTATGCAAGCGAGTTCAGGTATTAGGCAAGCGAGTTTAGGCAAGCGAGTTTAGGCAAGCGAGTTTAGGCAAGCGTGTTTAGGCAAGCGTGTTTAGGCAAGCGAGTTCAGGTATTAGGCAAGCGACGCGAGTTTAGCCAAGCAAGTTCAGGTTTTATGCAAGCGAGTTTAGGTTTTATGCAAGCGAGTTTAGGCAAGCAAGTTTAGGTAAGAGAGTCAAGTTACTTTAGGCCTCACTTTATTTGCGGTTAAATTGCGGCATTAGGTTTAGAAAGAAGGTTAAGATCCAGGCTCAGGTTTGCTTCCAGCCTCGTCCCTCTAGTCGCTCCCTATAAAGAGGGTTCCCAGCTACCGTGTTAAAATACAACAGCTGGGATTACAGATATGGAGTACAGAAATAAATGACAAAGATCATTTCAAACATTCTGCCCCCAAAATGTGGTGCAACATAAAATGGAGAAAATATTTACTTTCTCTCCATTGAAACCCAGTCATATCTTACGATCTCACGAGGTCCCGCCGCAAGGGGCGGACTTACGAGCTTTATAGAGTGTGCACTGTGTGTTGATGTTGGGTGTGGATTAATGTGCTGGTGTAGCCATCCAGGGATCCTCAGGGTTTATGGGAGTAGGACACACTGGTGTAGTTCAGTACTGTGAAGTAAATTGATGCAAAAAGTAGAATCAATGTCAAGGGCAATCAAATGTCTATAAATGCAGGAACAGCCCCATCTGGTCTCAATCAGCATTTGATTTCATAGACTTAAATTAGCGAAAAAACAAGCATTTATTTACTGCAACAGTCCTAGTGCTGGAGAACCAGGTTTCAAAAAAATTCAATACGAGCCTCCAGGTGCATTGGAGTTACTGCATTTAATTAACTTTAATTTAATTAAGAGCACACTAGTCAGTGGAGATGTTCACAGAAAAGACTTGTCTTCAGACCTTTATAAAGATCAGGAGGGATTATATAATTGCCGTTTGACGCGTTAGGTCTGTTCAAGGAGGAAGTAAATATTTACCAGCGTTGGGTCTCTGCACCATGACACCCAGCTGCCGCACATCTGGTCTCCCTTTAAGTCGCCTGAAGGAGAGGTCAACTTCATTGAACCTAAGGGGAATGGGTCACAAGAAAAGGTAAGGATAAATCAAAGCTAAACATAGAAAGGATGAAAACAAGCATTGTCCAACATGGGGTTCGGCGATATTTTGATGTAAAAACATTTAGGTGTACGATCCAACCATCAAAAACAGGCTCTTCTTATCATGTTTCCAATGTACCCGAGTTGCTACGCCCTCATCAGCCACCAGGTGGCAGACTTGATTTTGTCAGTAGAAGGAGCAAAATAGCCATCCAGCTTGATTACAGCAATAGTAGAGGAGCGAGTCAAAAGAATGCGTTTGAGCACCTTCAGCCATTGGCTCTTGTTCAAGGACATCCCGCTGATTGGCTGAAGTCAGATCTTATTCTCTAGAAAGTTTGTTACAGAAGAAGCCCCTAGTATCAAAGCAACATACCCGTCAAACAAAACTAACCTTGTTGAATAAATGAAAATGTCTTCAAGATGGTCAATCCAGTATCTTACCGGTTCCACATGGAGTCTCTAGTCGGCTGCGCTGCGGGCCTTAGGTCCGTCCTCTGCTCCGGGACGAGGTCTTGAGTATAAAGAACCAGTCAGTCATCAAGCTGCTTGGTCTCTTCAAAGAGGTGGAGGTTTGACCGCCTGCACCATGAGGACGCTGTGGATACGGTATGGGACCATTTATCAGCGGATCTGAACTGCAGAACTTTAATCATATCAGCCGTAGATTTATGTACCTTCTCCGGAAAGATGAGTGGTCGTCAGCCCCTGAGCAGTGATCTTCATCCCCAGTGACTCCTTCAATCCTGCTGGAGCAAACACTCAGTTACCATTTGGAGATGACCCAGCTACCCTAGTGTACTCACTACTAAGTGATACAACCCAGTTCAGTGTTGCCCCCAGACAATGTCTTAGTCAAGGGGGGGGGGGGGTCTTCGGTGAGGGTTTCAGTTCGCAATAATACATACAACCGCCTTTTCAATTGCATTCAAAATGCTTTATGGCACGACTATTGTTTTGAACATTATACAGTATTACCGACAAATTATTTATCTATATTTTTTGGACTTGAGGAAAGTATGTTTTATTTCCCCACGAGTTTTGCACTTTGTTATTGCATAATTAATTTTTTATATATAATTTTTCTACATTGGTAGTCAAGGCGGGGCCCTACTGTTGTTAAGACTGCCTTAACCATACAGTGCTGGGGGAAACACTGCAGTTACTTGAGTTAAACATTAGAGTTTAGTCCCCAAATGGCGATACCACCAGTTCATGGCTGCGCTCTTTGATTTTCTCGTTGATCAGATTGACCTGGAGAAAGAGCTTACCTTCCATGGATGAGGAGCTGCTTGGTCTAATCACGAGCCGCCTTCGGACCTCCACCGCCGGATCCCCCAGCCGTCCTCCACCGCCGGGACCGTCTCCTCCAGGACCTCCACCGGGCCAACCGCCTGGACCTCCGCAACGACGCCTCATTTCTTCTGAAATGAGACACAGGTTCTATTTGCACCCCGGACATTCCTCCCCGTTCATGATGCACTGGAGAAGAGTTTAGCTTTACTGGATGAGGAGCCGCCGCCTCCGGGCCCTCCAGGACGCCGCCGCCGCCGCCTCCGGGCCCTCCAGGACCGCCGTTGCCTCCAGGACCTCGGCCGTCTCCAGGCCTTCCAGGTTGGCCACCTCCAGGCCCTTCTGAAATGTGAGACACAAGTTCCAGTTGCACACTGGAACATTTCTCCCCTTTCATCATGGATGCACTGAAGATGAGTTTAACTTCACTGGATGAGGAGCCGCCACCTGGCCCTCCATGCCGCCCCTTCCAGGTTGGACGCCTCCAGGACCTCCAGGCCACCGCCCCTCCAAGGCTGGACTCTGCCTCCAGGCTGGCCTCTGCCTCCAGGAACTCCGCCTCAGTCCTTCTGAAAGGCGAATGACACGTTCCATTTGCACACTGCACATTTCTCCCCGTACATGATGCAGATAATCAACTCCTCCTCTGCTTTAGCTCCCACAGATCTCACTGATGCCCTACTGTGCAGTCTTGAGTGAGGTATTATTTAACCCAACAGCCAGCCACACACACCTAGCCTACATCCTGGAGCTGGTCCTTGTGGCTGAGAATGCATCTGACATTTTTCAGAACACCTCAGAGTTGCTGTGGCTGCATGTCAAAGTTTTAATTCTAAACAATTCACCAAGCCTAGAAAAAATGTGCAGCTGTGCAGTTCCGTGTCTCACCGTTCTGCATCCGTTGGGCTGCACGGCTCCCGGCCTTCCCTCCACCTGCAGCGAGCGCCTCCAGACGACCGCCATGGACCTCACGGCGAGCACCTCCAGACGACCGCCACGGACCTCCAGACGAGCACCTCCAGACAACCGCCTCCATCACCTCTACTGAAACAAGACAAAATCTATTTAAACAATGGAGATTTTTTTCTCCTCGCTCACTCAGATGTCAGTAGCTTATCTTCTCCCATTCTGTGCGTTCTTGAGAAGTATCATTTCCTATAAACTCCCAAACCCAGCCACACATCTAATCTTCATAAGGACACTAGTCCTAGTGGCTGAGAACGCTTGGCTAACAAGCCAATCACAACCAATGACTGAAATCCAGTTTTATTCTGAACCGTTTGACCACGCCAAGGAGGAGTTTATAGGATGTGCAGTTCCACGGCTCACCCGTCTGTTCCTGTAGGACTGAACGGCTCCTGGCCAACATCCACCTGCAGCTCCCAGCTCCAGACACGCTCTGTTGAAGCCTCTGGGAGTACAATCCGCTCCTGAACAAAAACAACTGTTCATAAATCATTTGGTACTCTGCAATCCTTGGAAATATTATGAAGCATGAGCTCGAATAGAAAATGTTCAAATCCTGTATAATGATTAATTGTTGTACAAATGTGTATAGTTCTATTGATTACTTTTTTACTGCTATAAAACATTTAATGAATAGTGGGAAACTACACAAGAAAAGTAAATGAATGCGGTTTTAACGCGGTTATATTAGTAAAGCAAGTCTTACCCAAAAAGTCAATAAATGGTGACCACATTTTATCATTATTATTATTATTAACTATTTAGTGCTTCACTAAATTCCTATAGCAAGTGGAAACGTTACTCTCCTTCATTGGTGATGTTCATGTTCCTCGATATCTTCCAATGGACTCGTTGTGAAATCCTTCTGGATCCTCTGCGTCGAAGTGCGATGTCCAATTTCCAAGGGGCGTGTCTAAAGGGCGCGATCTAAAATGGGTCGATGCTATGCTATTGGGTAGGCCTCGACTAATCATAGCATTGGAACGGGTGATGCAGAAATACATATTCCTCAAAATCTTTGAGTAGTAGTCGTTCGTTCTTTTAGTGAGCATATACAGTCTTTAGTTCACTAACTTCCATCTTTGTTGTTGAAACACCTCTACATGTTGCGTATATCCAACCTCACATCAGATAGCCTAAAGGGTTGCTATTGGTCGGTCTATTTCGTACCGGGCAGAAAACGTTACATAACGGAGGGGCGCCTGACCGCATCTTTGAAGAGCAAATTATATACGATGTCCGTCTAGTTCCGAAGCTATTGGTGAAATACGCAAAACGAATATTGAAATGTTAATTTTGGCATTTAATTTGCATCTACATTTTGCCAGTGAAGGAGTTTAGGTTTGCCAATCCGAGGTCTAACAGGCAGTAAACATGTTCATTAAAATACAAATGCAAAGTCCACAGAACATACGCGAATAAAAACCACATTGCACAACCAGCGGTCAACAGCAGCAGCAGCAAGTGTATTGAAAGTAGAAAAGTAGTAAAGAGAAGAATAGAATTGGGAGAGTGGTGTGCAAGTCAGACACCGCATCTAACCCAGGACCACCTTGCAGATCACAAGCAGCAAACCGTACCAGACCAACCAAACACACATCAACAGGCCCCCAGTCAGTAGGGTCAGTCAGACAGGTTTCCACAGAAGGGCTCAGTGGGGTTATGGGTTGAGCAAAAACAGACCCCTTTCTTCCTTCCACAAGTTTTTCGGACATGTGGAGTCGGACATGTTTCAAGTTATCCGTGGATTCCTGAGGGCAGTGAAGTATCTGCAGAAGGTGACGTCCAGGTCCAGCGGTCTGCCGCATTGACCACGAGATCTTTAACCGAGTGGGACCGCCTCGGTTTGTAGTAGGCCTAGAACAGTTTGTGTTCAACAGCGTGGAGGTCCTTGTTTCCATCAGAGTTGCTGCAGTTCTTCCATGCTGCTTCCACAGTGAGCAGAGGACACTTCCCAGTGTGGTGGTCGGTACTGTAGCGGTCCGCAGCGTTAGTTAGTCAGTCGATCCCATAGATAAACCACTCAACACAAACTACCACTTCCATCAGCAAATCCACATTAACCTCCAGCGGTAAAACATGTACAATAGAGGGGCGAGAACAGACGACAGGAGGAGATGGGGAGAGTGTGCAGTGCTCATGAAGGAAGTAGGCTACCCCGCGTTACTCACTGCGGGGGTCCCGGTGGCGGGGGTCCACGTCGGTGGCCACGATGTCCGGATTGTTCAGCCCACGCAATCCAACGCAAAATAAACGATTAACATCCGTCACGGTGGGGGCGCTTTATGAGGAGAGGCGGGGGAGACGCAGCTGAAATCAATTAAGAACTAGTGACCTCCAGAAGAACGTGATTGGTTGTGAGCGAGAAGCTCGAGACGAGAGACGGCAAAGGCCTGCCGAGCATAAGTTCAGGCACTGACTAGATTTTACTGTATAGATTTAGAGAAAATGTAATTTGAAAAACGTACACATGCATATTCTCGCCTTTGCAAAATTGCATTATGTCAGCACTTTGAAGTGGGCTATAGACCGAATTTCACATAAGTTCAGGCACTGACTGATGTGACCATACTAACACATTTGTCTACACATTTGCCTCTCAGGCTTGTGGGAACATTCCACTACCCACTCGGTTCATCATTGGTTCCGTTTCTTTCCATTTCTGTGTTTTTTTGTAAACATGAATAAATCCTATTTAAGGAGTTTACTGTAGGGTGACAAAATGTAGATTAACCCGTTAACATTTATTAAAGAAATTATTTTCTTTATTTCAATGTATTTATTCAAAATTTATTTCAATCCCAATGATGATATACATGTTATATGCATGTTGTATACATATTATTAGTTGCGAGACCCTTACAGTATTGGAAACCCCCAAACTGAATATGATTTTACCTCTACTTCAACACTTAACTCTATAATGAAACACACACACACACACAGTTTCCTTCCCAGGCACATATGACCCTTGCATCTGTGGTTAGAATATACTTTTACTCAGGACGGGTTTGTATACAATTCAACGGTCAAACCATCAAATCTGTGTCACCCACTCTTCACTTTGTGAACTACAACCCTTACCCCCGCACTGTACCCTCTAGGCCTACCATACACACACACACACACACACACACACACACACACACACACACACACACACACACACAACGTATCCCCGCTACCACACACACACAATAACCAGTTCCATAATTACCCCACAATTTACCTATCACAATGGCCTATTGTGTTCCAGCAAATGAAATCCATGGTAGCAAATGGCTCTCCCTCTCCAACACAAACCCCTCCGGTGTTAACAGAGGAACCAGCACGAGAAGACGGCCGCGTTTCAGCTTATCGCTCTATGTTGGAAATACCAACATAAGTTAAAAGAGCCGGTGGAGATTGCAGACGGTTCCCAGACAGACGGATCCCAGAAAGAGGGATCCAAGACAGACAGATCCAAGACAAACGGATCCTAGACAGACGGTTCCCAGACAGAGGGATCCCAAGCTGCCGTCATGAGGAGAGCGGACTGGGGATCCGGTGTGAGCCGGATCACGGACCTGATGCACACCAGGAACAGGAGGGCGGACTTGGAGCACCGGCGGAGGTTGGAGCTCCTGGACGCCCAGTTCAGGTACTGGTGGAAGGATCCCCTTCAGAGGGACCGCAGAGATATGGGTGTGGAGCGTGTGTCCGTGGTTGACGGCTGGTTGAAGCAGCCTCACCTGGCCCCCCAGAGTCAGGCTGATGGCCCGACTCTGGGGCTGGCTGAGACTGCGCACCTGTGGTGAATCAGTAATCAAGGCACAGGATAAACCGGCCATCACCACAAGCAGAGGGTCTTAAGACATGTCGGCATTAACACCGGCTCTATGTGTTATGATCCTTGACTCGTGACATCATGAGGTGGCGTGTCGCGATCGACACTGTTCCAAGGGTCCCTGCCCTCACTTGAGTTAGGTGAACATTATATTATCATGTGGCTTGATATCATCTGTGGTGTCTGTGGCCACAGTGTGACATTGCCCAATAGAAGTCTTGTGCTGTGTAGTAAATGAGCTAGTCACGCGATGGTATCGGATCGGCACATAGAGGCGATACCAGATACTGCATTTTAGGCAGTATCGGACGAATTTTCGTTACTGGCATCAACTCCAAGTGGCTAGGCTGGCATCCGTACTGATGAGGTGTTGGGCATGGAGCCGGTCATGTGAGCTGGGCCTTCCTCCCCAGGTGCACGATGAAGAGGCTGCAGCAGAGGGAGGCCATCCTGCGGGGGGAGCTGGAGCGCGACGCACTGCTGAGGGCGTGCGAGCCCAAGGCCACCGTCCGCCGCAACATGCGGGAGATCGCGCTGCTCGAGCGCTCCGGCGAGCGGCCGTGCTCCAGCAAGTCCCTCGCCGCCGCCGAAGGGACCCGATCCGGCGAGACTCCGTTGGAGACTCCGTCGGAGCCGCTGCCGCCGCCGCCGCCGCCGCAGCGCCCGTCTACCGTGCCGTGGCTGTCCATCCGGCAGCTGAGGGAAGTGGCTGCCATCGACAGCATCGCGGCCCGGGAGAAGGCCTGGCGAGAGCAGAGCGCCCGGGAGGAGCTGAAGAGGCTGGAGGACGGGGAGAGGCGGGAGATGGCGGCGCTGCGGCGCAGGATCAAGGCCTTTAACGAGACCATCGGCAGCGTGGGGGGGCTGGGGCGGCCGGCGTCCACCGGGAGCGACCGGGAACGGCCGGGAACGACCGGGAGCGAGCGGCGTCGACCGGGAACGACCCCAGACGCTGAATACCCGTAGAGGGGCGGCGGTTTACATTAACATTGAGGGCGTTTAGCAGACGCTTTAATCTAAAGCGACTTACTTACTCTAAAGCGAAGTACATTTGGCAGAGGGAAGAGAAACAACACTATATCGCTGTCGGTACCGTCAGGATGTTCATAGAACCAAGTGCCAAGCACTCACAATTGTTAGGTTAACCCCTTCCCCGTATACAATAAAGATAGTTAGGATAAGATGCTTGAAGATTGCTAAGTACTATTTTTAAGTGCGAGGACGTACATCACACAATAAGTGCGTAAGAGGGGGGTGTGTGGGGGGGGCAGGGCAGAGGCTATGCCGAGTCTCGGTGAACTCTGAACAAGTGTTTAGATCAGGTGAAGTTTAGAATAATAAAAAAAAGGCAAATAGAGCCTGCAGTTGCATTTCTGTTTTTATTACCAAGTATGGTATAACATATATGGACATGGTTCTTATTAAATATATATATAAACAAAGAGGTTAAGGAGAGATGGCTGGGTGTTGACGCGGTTCAGAGGAACTACTTGATGTCTCCTCGTTGGATCAGGGTGGCCACGGCTTTGTGCAGAGGGGTCTGCTTCAGCAAGGTGCAGATGCCCTTCCACTGGGCGGTCTCAGGCAGCTCCCCGTCTGCAGAGGGGACACATTGAAGCTGAGGACAAAGAGGGCGACTCTTGCATTGTTTGAAAAAAAATTCAAGTTGAATACGAATATGGCTCTCGGTAAATGTTTACGTTTGTAATAAGTACGCCTAGCCAGTGAGAGGCCGGAAATGTAATTGTATTACCATAGTTATAATTGGGGGTCAAGCAGCGAAGCTGCGAGACAGACAACCTATTGTTTTTGTACGTTTTCTTATTATTATTCTGTCATGGGAGTCTATGGCAGCCCATAGAACGCCTTGGTGAAAAGTTGTGAAATTTGGCACACTGATTCAGGATTATTTTACTGATTCTCGTTTATTTTATATGTTTTTATCTATGTCTATGTATGTGGTATGTGTTCCTATATATGCCTCTTTGCACCATGTACGGCACTTTGGCCAGTGAAAACTGTTTTTAAATGTGCCTTATAAATACATTTTACTTACTTACTTACTAGGACCGTCCCATGATCCCATCAAGCAGATTTGGGGTCGTTAGCTCATGAGCTCTAGCGCCACCAACAGGTCAAAGTTGGACACGCATTCATGTTTATAACTTTTGACCTATTCATTCAATATTCACAAACAAGGTATCATTGGATTCCTTGGTCCAAGCCGGGTTCAAAGCACATCGTCGTTTTGCACCACGATGGATTTTCCGTCATCTTGATTTACGTCAAAAACCTTCAAAATGCATCCCCTATCACAATTCTTTTCCAATCATCTCGAAACTTGGCACACATGATCTTCAGGCCATGCTTGACAAAAAACATCAACAGATTTTTTCAAATTCAAAACCGTTTGGCTGCTACAGCCAATCAAATCCGACTGCGAAGTCGCCAAGGATGTAGGCCAATATCTCAGCAGCCCTTTCAAATATCATAACCAAACTTGGTACATAGACTTCGACATCATCATGGGGACACTCATTCAATCTGGTGACCTTTGACCTCTAGGGGGCGCTGTTATTAATGTAGATGTGTTTTAACTCCTCTCTTCACATGAGTATATATCAAACTTATTGTCAATGTCTGGCGATACTGTCAGACTACCCCATATATTTAATAAAATATTTCCCATGGCAACATCAGAATTTGGCCGCCATGTTGAAAGTTGCCCAAAACAATAGTACATATCCACAGGCCACAAATTATGTCCAATCATCATGAAACTTGCCATATATGATCTTCAGACCAAGTTGAACAAATGTATTAACTGCTTTTTCAAATTCAAAACAGTTTGGCCTTGACAGCCAATCAAACTTGACGGCAAAGCGGCCAAACAGGAAGTAAGCCTGTTCTCAGCATCTCTTTAACATATCATAG
>NC_082386.1:18068011-18130511 GCF_031168955.1 Gadus macrocephalus
GCCCGCCGCTATGGAGCAGATGTACTTCTCGGTGGTGGATTATGTGATATTCGCCCTCCTGCTATTGGCCTCTATGGCGATCGGGGTCTACTACGCCTTGTCGGGGGGGCGTCAGCGCACCACGCAGGAATTCCTTCTGGCGGACCGCAGCATGGCCGCGGTGCCAGTCTCCCTCTCCCTCATCGCGTCCTTCCAGTCGGCCGTGGCGATCGTGGGCATCCCTGCGGAGGTGTACGCCAACGGCACCCAGTTCTGGTTTATCGGCTGCGCCTACGTCCTGGGCCTGCTCATCCCGGCCCAAGTGTTCGTCCCCTTGTTCTACCGACTGCGTCTGTCCAGCGCTTATGAGGTGTGTGTGTGTGTGTGTGTGTGTGTGTGTGTGTGTGTGTGTGTGTGTGTGTGTGTGTGTGTGTGTGTGTGTGTGTGTGTGTGTGTGTGTGTGTGTGTGTGTGTGTGTGTTGTAGTATTGGTCATTCCAAATAAATTTATCAAATGTGTGTGCGTGCGTGCAGACAAAACACAGAACATGTAGTTGTCAAGTTCTGTAAAAGGCCAAAGAAATCAGAACATTTGATGTCTTTCCTCTCTGCTCCTCAGTATCTCGAGCGTCGCTTCAACAAGGCCGTGCGCATCTGTGGAACGCTGACTTTCATCTTCCAGACTGCACGTACAGCATGCACATGCACGCACACACTTGTATGCACACACACATGCATACATGATACACATACATACATACAAGCAAGTAAGCATTCACACACATACACGCACACACGTTCATACAAGCAAGCGTACCCCATAGCAAGTGTACCCATATACACACGTACACACACGTACACACAGGTAATGGGACTATATCTGTAGAAACATCAACTGATCAGCAGATAATGAACCAGGCCTACAATACCTCGAGGGGTTTGAAGTAGGGCGTTTCCTAACCTAACCTTTCCCTGCATGTCCAGACGTTTCAACAGATGTTTTTGTTTCGTTCTTCAGGTGATCTACATGGGGGTCTGTATATATACGCCAGCGTTTGCACTCAATAAAGGTAGGAGATCTCAATATTTCGAATTGTCTTTACTTTTCTAAAGAAGGATGTTTTCAGTATTTACTCTCTCTCGCTGTCTCTTTCTATGCACCCGTCTGTGTGTCTGTCTTCTCTCACTCTTGGTTGGTCTGTCTCTCACTCTTGATCTCTGTCTATCTGTCTGTCTGTCTCTCTCTGTATCTCAGTAACTGGACTTCCACTGTGGGGAACGGTGTTGGCTACTGGACTCGTTTGCACGGCCTACACAACAATAGTAAGCCAACATCAACCACTTGATTTATCCAAACTGTCTTTCCTCCCCTGTACCATTGCTTTGATTCAGAGTGTATACATTTTATTATTTTAAGTAAAAAAAAAATACATAAACTGCGTTGTAAAGAGTTTTTAAACACACACACACACACACACACACACACACACACACACACACACACACACACACACACACACACACACACACACACACACACACACACACACGAATGAACACATGAACGAACACACACACACACACACACACACACACACACGTTTTAAACGGGCTGTACGAACACACACACACACACGTTTTGAACGTGCTATACGAACAAATTATATTTTCCGATCAGAAGTGACGTCAGTCTCCCAAAGGGGGGTCTTCCTACTCACTGCCGTGTGTCTGTCTGTTCCCCGGGGACAGGGGGGGCTGAAGGCGGTGATCTGGACGGACGTGTTCCAGACGGCGGTGATGTTTGCAGGGCAGCTGGCCGTCATCGTGGTGGGGGTGCAGCAGGCGGGCGGTGTGAAGGCCGTCTGGTACCGCGTGTTGGAGGGAAACCGCATCTCCGGCCTGGAGTAGGTGGTTCGCTCGGGGGGGCTGCAGGGGGGGGGGGGAGGGGCGGGGGTCTGTCACTGGAGAGGGGGGAGCGACTCGCTATAGTTTATTAGAGAGTGTAGAGATGTTCCGATATTTTTTCTTTCTTTCCGATACCGTGTTTCCCATTCCGACTTTCCACCTCTGACCGTTAACGAAACGCAGCATAACATGGACTTGTTTGTGATTATCTCTGCATGCGTAGTAAATGAGCTAGGCATGTGATGGTATGGATCAGCGCATAGAACTGGGTACTCGCCGATAACCATTTTATGCTATATCGAAGGAGCTTCCGATACTGGAATCGGTATCGGAAAAAATTCATTAAAGAGCAGGAAGACTCTCATCCCTGTACCATCCTCACCCAGCCCGTGTTCCTCCTCAGCCTGAACCCCGACCCCACGGAGAGACACACGTTCTGGACGCTAGCGGTGGGCGGGGTGTTCCTCATGCTGGCTCTGTACGGCGTGAACCAGGCCCAGGTGCAGCGCTACCTCAGCGCCCGCACCGAGAGGGAGGCGGTCAGGTACCTCTCTCTGACCCACTCATACCCAGAACCTCCACCCTAGGGGTCGGTCTGTCTGCCTGTCTGGGTCCTAGGATTCTCTGTCTCTCTCTTTCTGTCTCTCTGTCTCGGTCCTATGATTCTGTGTGGCTCTCTCTCTGTCCTATGATTCTGTCTCTCTCTCTGTCTCTCTCTCTGTATCTGTCTGTCTCTGTCCTATGATTCTGTCTATCTGTGTCTCTCTGTCTCTGTCTCTCTGTCTCTGTCTCTCTCTCTCTGTCTCTCTCTCTCTGTCTCTCTCTCTCTGTCTCTCTCTCTCTGTCTCTCTCTCTCTCTCTCTGTCTCTGTCTCTGTCTCTGTCTCTGTCTCTCTCTCTGTCTCTGTCTCTGTCCTATGATTCTGTCTAACTGTGTCTCTCTCTCTCTGTCCTATGATTCTGTCTCTGTCTCTCTCTGTCTATGTCTCAGACCTGCACAAACTATATATTATATGAAAGATGAGCCTCCACCAATTCCGACAATCTAAACCATATCATTCTGGGACTAAAACTCACAAATAACAACTGAAGAAGAAACAAAGTTGATTCTGATCTCATTAAACCCCCATAAACAGATAATCCGGTGGCCAAATTTTGCAACTAAACATGGTGTTTACAATAAATTACTTAGAGAAGGTTTCTTAGAAAAAAGGTAAATTGCCTTCAATCAGAACACATGTTCTTCAGCACAATCTATTTGCGAATGTTTGGCTTGGTGTCATTCGATATATTTGCCCTGAACTTTAAATAGAGGTTTCAAGTGTCAAAATGGTAAGATATCTACCTGTTTGTGTCTCATAGTAAGACAGTGATACCAACTGATAATGACCAACTGATAATTATTTCAGGTGGAAATGTAATCTTCCACTTATGCCGTAAAGTAGTATCCACATTGAATATTTCACTTGCACAACAATCTTTCTATTTACACCAAGATGTAATATTATAGCCCTAGCAGTTTTGGAGATGTACTCTATTTACTTTGGTTACGTTCTTTTCTGAAAAAAAGGGAGGGGGATATCAGCCTTCCAAGGCCGAAGTGGGGGAGCCGAATATAGATAACGATTGCTTTGGGTCAGGCCGACTCTGCAATTTTCGCCAGACTTAAGTCTCTCTGATACTCTACAATATTCCAAATTCCAGATTCCAAAAAAGCCGAATAAGCCGAATTTCGGTGGCCCGTTTAAGCCCGATCCAACTTCACCAGAATGGTATCCAACTTGCGAATAAGTCCGTCCTGCTTGCGATTTAGTTCGCACATCGCATGAGTCTGTGTGTTGGTAGCCCGGCACAATCCAACAATGACGGGCAGCTTCTCAATAGCCAAACATGCTGCCATCGCCTTCCTAGCTTTGCGATGGAACAGGAGCCCGCAAACTCCAAACAGCAGGAATCCTGTTATCATGATCACAATTATCTAGACGTGTTCAACATCCTCGACGGAAAGTATGGCGAGACACAAAGGCCTCCACTCCTTCCAGGAGTCCATCATGTATCCCGCCGAGAACGTTCTGTCAGGGCAGGCGGGCTCTCCTTTGCCCAGTTTTCTCGTCGAGAAAATTTGATCAATAGCGTTGAGAGACCAGCCAATCCGATCCGTCATTTAGGTTTCAGATAGAAATGCAGAGAGATGCTCTGACCGATTTAGAAGAGACGGCACAAGACGGATACAAAGAGCAGAGGCAGGAGAGATAAGGGACCGCCTTCGTTGGAGTCTCTCTCTCTCTCTCTCTCTCTCTGTGTCTGTGTCTCTGGGTCTCTGCTTCTCTCTCTCTGTCTGTCTGCTTCTCTCTCTCTGTCTGTCTCTGTGTGTTCTAAAGGTTCTGCCCCCCCCCCCCCCCCAGGTCCTGCTACATGGTGATCCCGGCTCTGCAGGTGGCCCTGGCTCTGAGCTGCGTGATGGGCCTGGTCATGTTCGCACGCTACTGTGGAGAAGACCCCTCCCGGAGACCGGGCTCCCTGTCCGGGGACGCTGTGAGTGGGTTCCCTCGCCACCTCCCCTGTCCCGCCCTGGAATCGTACACGTTAGGGCTTTGACTTTTGCCCAAAAATCCTATTCGAAGTTCGTTTGTTTATTAATATATATATATATTTTAATATTTATTAATAATATTTTGATCATTAAATGCCTTCAGTAAGACCTGGATTGGGCGTTGCGAGGTACTAATATGGTACTCCAAGACGCTACTTCATAGCGTAACTCCTATCAAGCACGCAACATCCGTTCATCCGTATCGCGGGACAGACTGGGAGTCGGGGGGCATTGGGATGCCCAGACGAAAGGTCTTCTCCGCCGTCGGCACACACCGACGGCGGAGTCAGCCATGCAAGGCGACAGCCAGCTCGTCTGGAGCAGTTAGGGTTAGGTGCCTCGCACAAGCACACCTCAACACTAGGAGGAGCCGGGGATTGAACCGGCGACCTTCAGGTTGCCAGCCAACCCGCTCTACCTCCTGAGCTACTGCCGCCCCACTGCCGACTTTAAATGCATTCAGTAGACCGCCATTAGAAGACCAAGATGTCTAACGCGGCCAATCTCGCACACATTTAATTCATTAATTCGATGTAATGCATAGTGAAGCTATACATTTAAGCATTCGGAGTGTTCATAGGCCTGCGTTTTTTTTGTGTTTGTTTCTCATTTTAAAATGTTGCTAAAGAGTTCAAAATCAAAGTTTGATATGTTTCAAATAGACATGAATTCGCTAGCGTGCTATTTTGCTACTAGACTTGAATATGCTAGCGTGCTGTTACAAATAGACGTGACTATGCTAGCGTGCTATGTTGCTAATAGACTTTACTACGCTAGAATGCTATGTTGCTACTAGACTTCAATATGCTAGCGTGCTATGTTGCTAATAGACTTTACTACGCTAGCATGCTATGTTGCTAATAGACTTCAATATGCTAGCTTGCTATGTTATCAATAGACGTGACTATGCGAGCGTGCTAGGGTGCTTATAGACATGCTGCCCTGTCTCCTGAACCCAGATGGTGCTGTTCTTCGTGATGGACATGCTGCAGGGCCTTCCCGGGCTACCCGGCCTCTTCATCGCATGCTTGTTCAGCGCTGCCCTCAGGTTGGTCTGCCTGTCCGTCCGTCTAGCTTTAGCTGTCTGTCTCCGTCTGTCTCTCTGTGTATGTCGGTCTCTCCCTCTCTCTGTATGTCAATATATATTCCTGTTGATAGTACGATTCCAGTAAGCAATGAGAGAGGTACTGGCCATCATTTTTCATTGGTAGAATATATTCTATGATACTACATTACAACGTGTGTGTGTGTGTGTGTGTGTGTGTGTGTGTGTGTGTGTGTGTGTGTGTGTGTGTGTGTGTGTGTGTGTGTGTGTGTGTGTGTGTGTGTGTGTGTGTGTGTGTGTGTGTGTGTGTGTGTGTTTGTTATGATTAAGTGAGGCTCAGTTAGATAGTCTTTGAGGTGTGCGACGGATTCTGCTGGTGTCCATGACGACGGCATCGTTCCACTTGTTTCACGTTGTGTCTCTCCCTCGCCTGCAGCTCCATCTCTTCCGCCTTCAACTCCCTGGCAACGGTTACCATGGAAGACCTCATCAAACCACATTACCCAGCGATGACGGAAGCCAGAGCGACGCTCCTGTCTAAAGGCCTCGGTTGGTTACGGGCAAGCCCTCCTGAATTAATTCTAATAACAGACTTCGGGAACCAGAGATACTTAATTTCTTCAGAAATTATTTATTTCTATGCTGTTATTTCTACTGAAATAAGAGTATGACAATCTGAATCCCAGGGATACATTTGGATGCCAGGTACATACAACATTAGAGAAGACACCATCGAGGTTGGAAGTAAGCGAGGCTAAACGTGTGGTAGGGCTGAATGATTTGGGGAAATAATCTATTTGCGATTATTTTGACCAATATTGCGATTTAAAGTGCGATTTAATTTATATATTATTATTTATTAATTTAATTTATTACACAACACAACATTAGAAGCAGTCAACTTAAAAACTGCTCTTTCCTTTAGGCCAGGCCGATGTGTTGATTAGTTTATGTTATAAACTTCTTTATTTAACTATTGAATTGTAAAATATAAATGAAAATAAATAAATCGAACTGATTTCCAGTCAGTAACGGTAACAAATCACTTCATTCCTTTTTTTCTTTCTTAATTTAGAATCGCAGCTTTTGCGATTTGCATGCCACGTTGTTTATATCGGGATTTTGAATTTGATTAATCGTTCAGACCCAACGTGTGCGTTAACATGGGTTTCCTAAGTATGGGGTTGTGTTTGGTCAGAGTGTGTGTTGAGGATGGCCTGTGGTTTTATAGAAGCACCTCTACTGCATTGAATGTCTTGGATTCCCCCGTACGCGCGCTTCCATGGCAACGGTGCCAAGCAGAGTCGGGAGCAGTTCAACTAGTGCAGTAGCAGTGGCAGCCGGTGCCCAATGCACTTCAAAGCGAGAGCGTTGAATCGACGATCAAAGGCGCTTTTGACGAGTTTCAACCGGTCGTCGTTGTCTGTCCTTCTTTACCAACAGCCATGTCGTACGGCCTGCTGTGTCTGGCCATGGCATACTTCACTCACCTGATGGGAGAGTCCGTCCTTCAAGTAAGTTCTGCGGACCCCGGTTGGAACCAGATGATGATGATGATGATGGTGATGTTGGTGGTGAATGATGATGAAGATCTAACTGTTTCTGTACCGTAGGTAGCGTTGAAGATCTTCGGCATCGTGGGCGGACCGTTGTTGGGCGTGTTCTCCCTGGGGATGTTCTTCCCCTCGGCCAACTCCACAGTGAGTGACCTGGACTCCGTCAGTCTCTTTGATTGGCGGGTCTGGAATGGGGCGTATTTCTAATGATTTAAGGAGGCAGCGTTCCATTTAATTGAGAACTACATCTCAGTGAAGCTTTGGTGATTTGATCATTCAGTTCAAACCTGTTCAAAGCTGTTCAGACATTCAGTTCAAACCTGTTCAAACCTGTTCAGACATTTATCCTCCATTCCTGGCTGCTCCTCAACAGCAGTTTTCTGTTTCTGAACACAACCGTGACTTCCCCCCCCCCCCACTCTCTCTCCAGGGGGCCCTCGTTGGCCTGGGGGCCGGCCTTGCCACGGCCTTCTGGATTGGCGTCGGCAGCATCATGACGCGCGGTGGTGGCAGCGGCGGTGGCGTCCTGCCTTCAAACTGTTCCGTTGCCTGGCTGCTCTCGGGGAACACCACCGTCTCACACGCCAACATGTCTGCCGTTCCCGCCATCTTTTTCAATATCAGCGCCACGCCCCCAACGCTGAGGTGAGCCTGAGTACGCTTTTCCTCCCCGGTCCCTAACCTTTAGTGAATCCCACCGGCCTGAGAATGCTTTTCCTCCCCGGTCCCTAACCTTTAGTGAATCCCACCGGCCTGAGAACGCTTTTCCTCCCCGGTCCCTAACCTTTAGTGAATCCCACCGGCCTGAGAACGCTTTTCCTCCCCGGTCCCTAACCTTTAGTGAATCCCACCGGCCTGAGAACGCTTTTCCTCCCCGGTCCCTAACCTTTAGTGAATCCCACCGGCCTGAGTACGCTTTTCCTCCCCGGTCCCTAACCTTTAGTGAATCCCACCGGCCTGAGTACGCTTTTCCTCCCCGGTCCCTAACCTTTAGTGAATCCCACCGGCCTGAGAATGCTTTTCCTCCCCGGTCCCTAACCTTTAGTGAATCCCACCGGCCTGAGTATGCTTTTCCTCCCCGGTCCCTAACCTTTAGTGAATCCCACCGGCCTGAGTATGCTTTTCCTCCCCGGTCCCTAACCTCTAGTGAATCCCTCAAGCTGCTCTGTGCTGTTCCCTGATAGGCCGACAGGGCTGAGGAGGCTCTACTCCCTGTCCTACATGTGGTACAGCGGACTCAGCTGTCTGGTGGTGGTGCTGGTCGGGCTGCTCGTCAGCTTTCTATCAGGTAGGAATGAATGACCCATCACACACCCCACCACAGAGCCCGCCACAGAGCCCGCCACAGAGCCCCCCACAGAGCCCGCCACAGAGCCCCCCACAGAGCCCGCCACAGAGCCCCCCACAGAGCCCGCCACGGGGCCCGTCACGGGGCCCGTCAACACATGCGTGGATCCCGTTAAGGGTCTGCCAATGTTATTTACCAGGTGACAGCCTGAGCCAGTGAAGACTGCTCCCTTGGCCTGGTCCATGACTGGAGCAGGCCCAGGATCAGTGTAGTGAGTGTTAAGGCCTTCCAGGACTCTTCTGGTAAAGGATCTATGGCCCCTTCACATAACTCTGTCATCATGGGGGCGTCTGGTTTAGGTATAGCTCAAGAAAAGACATATCTAATCAAGAAAGTATACATAATCATGCTGGGGCCATGACAGACCTATATAGACACATAAGAACAGACCTAATGTTAAAATGTCAGGCAAAGGAGTTTACCTTTTTGTTTTTGTTGACGGCCTGTGAACAGGGGAGAGAAAGCTTCCTCTTCCTGCTTCTTACTGCCCATGTTTCTTATTGGTTCATCCAAGGTCCAATGAAAGAGGAGGACATGTTCCCGGGCACTGTGTACCCCCTGCTGGGGAATCTGTTGTTCTTCTTGCCTGATCGCTACAAGAAGAAGCTGTGTTGTACGGGACAGAGCGTGAGTACCAACACACCAAGTGAACCCCATCCCTTTATACCGACCGGTGACGACCGGTTACGGCTCACAGCCGCCAAGCGACGCCGTCCACCTCCGCCTCAACAGAGGATAACGCAGGCATTGCATTAACGTTTACATTTAGGGCTTTATTTTATCCAAAGCGGCTTACAATAAGTACATTTGTCAGAAGAAAGAGAAACAATATATCGCTGTCGGTACAGTAAGGATGTTCATAGAACCTAGTGCAAAGCGCTAACAATCGCTAGGTTAACCCATTCCCCGTATGCAACAAAGATAGCTAGGATAAGATACTACACAATGCTAAGTACTATTTTTAGTGTGTGTGTGGGGTGGGGGGTGAACTCTGAACAAGTGATTCTTGGTATTACTCTCATAAAGAACACGGGCCCCGAACCATACAGTTAACGGAACACACCTCTTGTCATTCCCGGACAAGACGCACGCGGAGGACAGGAACGGAGACACCTTCTCGTCGGACAAAGGAGCCACGGAGGCAGAGACCAAGGTGCTGCTCCGCACCTCGGACCCCCTTCTGATGGAGCGCGAGACCTCGGTATGACGGCCAAGATGGATCGTGTGACCTCTGTTTGACCGCCAAGATGGATCGTGTGACCTCTGTTCGACCGTCAAGATGGATCGTGTGACCTCTGTTCGACCGTCAAGATGGACTGTGTGACCTCGTTATGACCTCAAAGTGTTCCAGAACCACGTGTCAGCCAGCACGACGGACTAAAGGAGAGGGGGCTGACGGTGCTGAAGTGCTCACCGGTTGTTGGAGGTACTATGGAAGAGTTGGTCCGTACCAGGGAGGAACTCAAAATGGGTTATTCCCACACCAGGGTAGCATCACTGACATCAAGGCATCCAGTTTTGGGAAGGCAAGACACACTCAAAGAATGTAATTTGAGTTTTTAATTAGTTTTTCGCTGCATCTCAGAAGGACTTGCTGCAATATGATGAGTAATTCATAACGCAGAACTACGATTGAGTTCCCAAGCGTAAACTTATACCACCAAATGAACCAAACGTTGGAGAAGAAGCTGATCATCATAAAGATAAAGAATTGTGTATTGTTTTTCTTATAATCCAAAATAAGTAAATATGTGTGATATCCTTTTTCCCTCCTCTATTGAAATTTGTATGCGTTTTTTTACTTGCTACCGCAAGACCGAAGGTTAACTGGATGCGTATAGATGAGACAACACAGAATGTTGTGTTTTAGACTTGAATGTGCCAAGATGAAAATCGAGAGTCAACATAACGGGGGGTGAATGATTTTTTACATGTTAAGCATTTCCATATTTTTCTTTTACGCTAAACTACAATTCTCAGGATAATCGTTACGTTTCCTTTTTTTTGCAGATCATTTTGTTACTGTCACACCTCGTGTTCCCTTCTTGGTTAATGGATGTGTTTGGTTAAGCTGTATTTGGTTAATATTTGGGTTTATTTTATGTGCATTGATGACCTGATGTTTACCTTTTTCAAAAAAAAGAAGAGTAAAGTTTTTTTTTCAATTCTACTCCATACAACACGAGTAGGTTTTATTTCAAGTGACACTGTACAACCTAGTATGTTATGCTTTATACATCAGAATTATGTGGTGACCCAAGAGGAGGAAAGGTCAACCTTTATGTGATGGTGTTTAAGCATGGAGGCTCAAACCTCTTTGACATGACTCAAGAGAGGCTTTCATTACATTCAAATCTAATCTGGATTCAACAAGGAACATCTTCTCAGCTGTACACAAGGTGCTATTCATGTTGTGGCAGTGGATGTATGGAATAACCATTAATCTATTCAAGCTTTACAACATGTTAAACACGCAGTGTTGTTTTGTTATCAACCTTTTCTTGTTATCAACCTCACACATTACCAGAGGGGTATATTAGTGGGGGTGATAAATGTTTATAACAAGCATGGTTGACCGGTTATGGTAAGGGTGTTACAAGAGCAAGTCATCAGAGTCTGCTGTTGGGTCGGTCAGAATAACGCTGAACTATGCACTTCTAGTTAATTTAAATTATGGAATAAATGTTTATAATGTGTGTGTGCAATTGACACAACACAAAAGTGTTGTGTCAATTGCACAATTTTGTTCTGTATATTCTCAGGGGAATTTAATGTATGTGTATATATATGTGTGTGTGTGTGTGTATTTGTGTGTGTATATGTATACACATTAAATTCCACTGAGAATATACACAAAACAAAATTGTTGTGCAATTGACATCGAAGGAAAGTTTATTGCATTGATACTTTGCAGGTTCACAAACACGAGCTAAATTACCAGTTAAGACGAGACGTTTATTGGTTGCCGCAAGAAAGCTTGTATCGAAATATACACCAGTAAATGGAGACGCAGAATTGTAGGTACTGCAGGGATCTGAACCCAGGATCTACTGTTTACTGGACAGGCACCTTAACCAACTATGCTACAATGGGTACAACACCAATTTATTGAGAATACGGCCAAAGCCGTATTATTCCGTGGCTGTGTGATGAGAGGAAAAAGATTGGTACCATAAGCCAATTGTGGGAGACGGAGACAACTTATTTTTTATTTCGGCCATTCATTTGAACTATAAATGAAACACTGGGCGTTTGTAGCCTCCAAATAATTAGATTTAAAAACAGGATTATCTAACGACATTTGTTTTATGTTATTTAGTAGGAAAACGAAGTGGCTGTGAAATGGTAGTCAATTTATTCACGTTTTTTAAGTATTGAAATATTTGCAACCAAACTCCTATTGCTGGCTAAACAACTATAGTAATAATAGGCCTATTGCGAATGAGTAACCAAAAAAAGGGAAGTAAAATTACACTAACACCACCAGGTAAACAGCTAGCTGCTATTTAGATAGTCAAATGCAGAGGCAGGCGAATAGTAAGATAAAGACCCTGCAGTTCCTTCAGTGGGTTGCGACGAAATGATCCCTTAACAGATGTTGTTTCTGCGGCGCCAATACAACACGCAGCTGAGCAAGAAGGAGAGGTAGGCTACTCTTTAAATAGATTGAAATTTTTTCCAAATTGTATTTCCAAGTGTTTATTCAATTTAATGAATCTATAACATAACGGTATTTTTAAATTGGGACTATAGTCTGAACTCTTGATTTAGTTTATTTCTTATGTCATGTATTTTGTTTTTGTATTATAGGCTATTTGATTAGGCCTACAATTTCAAATAACCGCCTGTAGGTCCTGCTCGTAAGGGAGTGCAATGAGAGTCTGTATAATATACCTTACTCTTTTTATTCTGGGACTGAGCTGTTTTCAGGTGAGTCAGACGTTTTAACGTAGATTCAAATCTTAAATCATGTTTAACAATCAAATGGAAAAGTACATTCATTTAATTTCCCTTCTTACTTGAATCCCTTTTTTAGGCATATGGAGGAGGTAAACTGATTTGTGTTATCACATAGGCACACGTAATGAACTTTTAACTATAATACATACATTCATAAACCCGATGAGTCCTAATCTGGGTCCTGTTCCAGATAATTCCACGCTAGTGTATTACGCGGTGCTCACCATCGAGCCGAGCGCCCTCCCCAACATCACGGACAAGCTCAGCTCTATCGTGCTGGACGGAACGCATAACGTGGTAGTCAGCGACTTAGTGGTCACTAAAAGTTGAGTGACCTCTTTTTTTGTAGCATCACCAGTAAAGCCTTTTCATGTGTTTTTCTGTGTGTTTTTATTAATCAAAGCTGACAAATGAATAAAACTTTTGTTTAAATATTTTTAAGAATGTGACGCGGCGGCTGTTTGCTCCTGTCAGGCCGGGCACGTATGGAGCAATGAGGTTTGTGAGAAGAAGAGCGAATGTTGTCATCCCACCAATCCCATCAAGTGTAGCCCTCCGAAAGATGTCGATCCAATTTGCCATCCAACGACCAGAGGTAAGCTAATGAATATAACGGAGTAAAGAATTTGGGTAATATCGCGTGGCTTTTCTTCTCCAAATGAGGTTGGCCTACATAATTGTGCGTCATATCGCGAGTCTTCTCCGAGAGGAGCGCGCAGCATTCACTGTTGTTTGAACCTTGGATAACATAAATAAACTATTTTTATCTTTACAGTCACCATTTATGGTTCGATTTTTCTGAACGATGAGATATATTACCACTCCATGGCCGACCCGAATACTCCGAAGTTCAAAGAACTTGCTAAAAATCTGATAGATAAGGTAGGTTTTTGACGGATGCGAAGTAGGATTTAGTTGACTGGGTTTAATCGAGCGGGTAAAAGTCAGCCGCAGGTTCGATATTCGCTGGATATTCGGTTTTCATTTACCCCGCAATCAGCTTAATCAACCCAATTGCATTTCATTACGGCTGTAGTTTGTTGAGGACAGCATAGGACACCGTATCAACAAAAATCACAGTGACATGTTGCTCCTATCGATATCTGTGCGAGAAAAGCTCTTAAATCAACGTCCTGGCTGCTGTCTGTTTTAGGGACCGTCTACAAATTACACCCCACAGACTGGTGGCATAAACGTTTCCATGGAACTGTTTCAGGAAAGAAATCACCACAAATCACTTGAAACATATTTTCTCATTCTGATTGCTGTAGTACTTGCCAATGGTGGGCTTTTACTTACTACGGGTCATTATTTGTTGATATTTTGCATAATAGTGGAACAGGATGAAATTAATAGCTAAAATATTCACCAAAAATCAATAAAAGTAATTTTTTTCATTCTGATTGCTGTATTACTTGCCAATGGTTGGCTTTTACTTACTACGGGTTATTATCTGTTGACATTTTGCATTATAGCGAATGAGGATGCAATTAATAGTTTCAAATATTCACCAAAAATCAATAAAACTAAATTTTTTCATTCTGATTGCTGTAGTACTTGCCAATGGTTGGCTTTTACTTACTACGGGTCATTATTTGTTGAAATTTTGCATTATAGCGAATGAGGATGCAATTAATAGTTTCAAATATTCACCAAAAATCAATGGAAATACATTTTCGCATTCTGATTGCTGTAGTACTTGCCAATGGTTGGCTTTTACTTACTACGGGTCATTATTTGTTGACATTTTGCATTATAGCGAATGAGGATGCAATTAATAGTTTCAAATATTCACCAAAAATCAATAAAACTACATTTTTTCATTCCGATTTCTGTAGTACTTGCCAATGGCTGGCTTTTACTTACTACGGGTCATTATTTGTTGAAATTTTGCATTATAGCGAATGAGGATGCAATTAATAGTTTCAAATATTCACCAAAAATCAATAAAACTACATTTTTTGTGTGTTTTTCATAATTACTCCGATCCTATTTCACAAAAAAGGTCACCCATAATAAATGTGAAAATTTCCTTTTGGTGAATATTTCAAACCATTAATTGCATCCCCATTCGCTATAATGCAAAATGTCAACAAATAATGACCCGTAGTAAGTAAAAGCCAACCATTGGCAAGTACTACAGCAATCAGATTGAAAAAATGTAGTTTTATTGATTTTTGGTGAATATTTGAAAATATTAATTGCATCCTCATTCGCTATAATGCAAAATTTCAACAAATAATGACCCGTAGTAAGTAAAAGCCCACCATTGGCAAGTACTACAGCAATCAGAATGCGAAAATGTATTTCCATTGATTTTTGGTGAATATTTGAAACTATTAATGGCATCCTCATTCGCTATAATGCAAAATGTCAACAAATACTGACCCGTAGTAAGTAAAAGCCCACCATTGGCAAGTACTACAGCAATCAGAATGAAAAAATGTAGTTTTATTGATTTTTGGTGAATATTTAAAACTATTAATTGCATCCTCATTCGCTATAATGCAAAATTTAAACTAATAATGACCCGTAGTAAGTAAAAGCCAACCATTGGCAAGTACTACAGCAATCAGAATGAAAAAATGTAGTTTTATTGATTTTTGGTGAATATTTAAAACTATTAATTGCATCCTGTTTCACTATTATGTAAAATATGAACAAATACTGACCCGTAGTAAGTAAAAGCCCACCATTGGCAAGTACTACAGCAATCAGAATGAAAAAATTTAGTTTTATTGATTTTTGGTGAATATTTAAAACTATTAATTGCATCCTCATTCGCTATAATGCAAAATTTAAACTAATAATGACCCGTAGTAAGTAAAAGCCAACCATTGGCAAGTACTACAGCAATCAGAATGAAAAAATTTAGTTTTATTGATTTTTGGTGAATATTTAAAACTATTAATTGCATCCTGTTTCACTATTATGTAAAATATGAACAAATACTGACCCGTAGTAAGTAAAAGCCCACCATTGGCAAGTACTACAGCAATCAGAATGAAAAAATGTAGTTTTATTGATTTTTGGTGAATATTTAAAACTATTAATTGCATCCTCATTCACTATAATGCAAAATTTAAACTAATAATGACCCGTAGTAAGTAAAAGCCAACCATTGGCAAGTACTACAGCAATCAGAATGAAACAATTTAGTTTTATGGATTTTTGGTGAATATTTGAAACTATTAATTGCATCCTCATTCACTATAATGCAAAATTTCAACAAATAATGACCCGTAGTAAGTAAAAGCCAACCATTGGCAAGTACTACAACAATCAGAATGAAAAAAAATATTTTTATGGATTTTTGGTGAATATTTAAAACTATTAATTGCATCCTGTTTCACTATTATGTAAAATATGAACAAATACTGACCCGTAGTAAGTAAAAGCCCACCATTGGCAAGTACTACAGCAATCAGAATGAGAAAATGTATTTCTATTGATTTTTGGTGAATATTGGAAACTATTAATTGCATCCTCATTCGCTATAATGCAAAATGTCAACAAATAATGACCTGTAGTAAATAAAAGCCCCCCACTGGCAAGTACTACAGCAATCAGAATGAGAATATGTGTTTTTATTGATTATTGGTGATTTCTTTCCTGAAACAATTCCATGGTAACGTCTATGTCACCAGTCCGTGGGGTGTAATTTGTGGACGGTCCCTAAAACAGATTGCAGCCGGACCGTAGATTACAGCGCTGTTCTTGCACATCGATAGTAACAACTAATTTCGGTGTGATTTTTTGTCAATACGCTGTCCTATACTGTCCTCAACATACTACACCCGTAATATAGGGCAATTGTGTTGATTAAGCCGATTGCTGGATTAATCCGATTGCAAAACTGAATATCCGGCGAATATCCAACCTGCTGCTAACTTTTACCCGCTGTTGAATCGCACGGTTTAATTGATTCGGTCTTGATCTTTTGGCAACACGTAGCCTAGTCTATAACACATGTGTGTAGTGACTAGCTCCCTGTCGTCTGAAATCAGTTTTTTCCCCATCAGATGAAACCTGTTTACAACACCCTGCTGCGATTCGATGGCATACAGGTCACCGGGTTCAGGTAAACTACCCCGCTTATTAGACCTTATGGCGTTATCAGACGCCATACCAAAAACACTGACTTTCAATACATTCTAGTAGTCTGACTTCAGCTTTCCCTAGCTGTGATATGGGCTATTAATTGTAGGCTACTGTTTCAATGCCCACTACAGTGACTGAGTGAGTGAGTGGTAGTAAGTAAGTGAGTGAGTGATTGGGGGATTGAGAGAGAGTGAGAGAGTGAGAGTGAGAGAGAGAGAGAGAGAGATTTATATCATGTAAAGCACTTACATAAATAACATTTATTATCATTTATTAAAGGCTAGGTGTGTATGCATCCTTTGAGGTATATGTCAACACCCGAATGAATACAACGACCTTGGGGCAGAAAACCGTGGCAGCAGCGATAGCATTGAACAACAACACCATTGAAGTGGAAACTGAAGGTAAACAACCATAGGACGAGCGTGAACAACCCAATACCTATCTTCTAAATACAGTCTAATACATTAAATAAGTATTTTTTAAGGGGCCTAAGGGGCTCCAAATGGTTCTAGGGGGTGATTTACATACAACACAAGCTGTGGATAATTTATCGCACAATAAAGATTCCCTCCCATTATTCAAACGTTAACTAGTGAACTACCTTTCAAAAGCAGAGCAGTTGCAAGCTTTCAATGTTTATTAGAATCGAAGCTAGGTAAGCTGTGCTCCGCAACTAAAAGGTTGCGTACCAAGCCCTGCTCGTCAAGGTTTTCCTCCCCCTCAAGGTTTTCATCATGTGGATGTCGAGCTGTAAGTTTACAATTGTATTAGTTGGTGCTATTGGGGCAATGGCATCAACTGGCTGGGTGCCTCATCATTTGCCTTTTTCGACTAATGGGACCACTGCCCCTGGGCATGCTAATTCTCAATATCAGTGGCAAAAGACCAGAATATTATTTAATTCGCCCCAAATCTTATTTTTTTGTAAAAAAACAAATAACTCATAATCTACTTTCTGACGGTCCATGAACTCCCCTCGTTTACTGCACGTCAACAGAGCCACAGGTGAGTCAGTACACTTCAGCAGTAGGTCTCAGTGTTTACTACAGGTTAGTTGGAAGCACAAGCTCTAGATTTCACTATGTCTTTACTATATGTCAGTAATTCTTAGATCATGGTGATGTCATTGACCGGTTTGCCCAAGTCAGACGAAGGAGGTACCCACTTATGCTCAAAGGACAAAAGCCCAAAGAATGGAGCAAGAAACAGTCAGATAGCAACAGGGAATGTAGAAAGGCAATTGCAGAGAAAGAAAGTAAAGAGTTAAGTACAAACAAGAATTGAACAAAGAAAGACAATACATGTAGAGTAACAGTTGCTAAGAAATGAATGAATAAAAAAAAAAAAAAAAGTCATACATGACTGTGTGACTCTAAAATCTCAATGTTTACTTTTGCTGAATGTTTACTGTTGGTTTGTCTGTGAATGAGGCACTTTTGTGTTTGGGCAAAGGGAAGTTTGTGAAAATTGGTTTTCCTTTTTTACCATTGTTATCGATTGATATTTACTGGTAACCATGGAATGCATTAATTCAATTCACTCTAGAAGTGATGAAATTATTCTCGTCACTAATGGTAGTCAGCTTTTAGTTGGATGTCCTGTGTGCTTTACATTAGAAACAAACATGGGGATTCAAGGGGCATCTCAAAATAAAGTAGCCTAGTCCTTCTAGATAGTCCTTTTGGCAAGATAATAAACGGTTTAAAAACATAACCAGACTGTTTACCACCTCAAGTGAATTAACCTATCCTACCCCAGTCATATATATATATATATATATATATATATATATATATATATATATATATATATATATATATATAATATCTGCTTCCCGGAAAATAGTGTTATCTTGTTTATCTTTGGAGTGTTCATGTGTAATATATACTAAAACAATTATTCACCTCTTTGGCGAATAATTGTTAAATATATGTATAGGTAAGATCTGTCTCACTAGCATTCATTTTACTCTAACTTGAATGGAGCTTTAGATGTCTGGGGAAAAGCAGCACAGCAGTCAGGTAGCTATTTAAAGCTGTAATAAACTGCGTATTTTTTTTTTTAGGTAAAGCATTTTGAAAAAATTTGCATGTGCAATAAAGTGTACAAAATTTGCCGGGCTAAGTCCCGGATGCTTCAGATAACTAGAAACCCCCCTTCTCAATATAATTTTAATGTAATTTACCTGTCTGGTGTTTTAGCCTTTTCATCAAAGACAGTCAAATTCAATTCTTCAGAAATGACCTCATGTACATACTAACTTAGAAAAGATAATATCCACTGATTCTCCACAGGCCTTGTGGACATAAGCGCCCCCGAGCAGCCGGTGAAGCTGAACAGCATGATCGACATCGTCTGCAATTCGTCCCAAAGCGATAAGGCGGAGTGGAAACAGGCCACACACGAAGAGGTCTCTCAGATCACCAACGGAACGGAGTCCATTGTGACATCACAAGGGCGTGGGACCACCAAACTCACACTCAATCAAACATCTGGAATTTGGGCAGGTGTGTGTGTAATTTTTTTCCCGTTTCATCCAAATGACCAAATAAAAAAAGGATGAACCTGAAACTCGCCATCAAAAGTGAAATGTGCAAAGAATTGATATCGTCATGTCTAGCCAAATCGAGATCCATTCAGATACGTGGAGCAGATGTCTTTGTACTGCAGTGTACTGACAATGAAGCTGTTCCCTTGTTCCATTTTTCCCAGGCCTGATCACTTGTACCTTCAGGCCAGAATTGGATACCGGTGTGAAGATACTTCACAGAGCCAGTTTCAAACTGGATGTCGCACTTCTGCCTCAAATCGACATCTTCAGCGACCCCCAGTTCCCCGAATGTGGAAAAGACTCCACAGTGGTGTCTGTAAGAGTGAAATGTCAGATAAAGAACAGCACCGAACATTACGCCGTACATTGGATCGTGAAGGGGAATTATTCAAAATTGGCGACAGGAGCAGACGTCGGTGAGCAAGGTTTCATGGTCTTTTAGCCACGATTGTTTATTCTGCTTTCCCTGTTGTCTCGTGTGATACTCATTGGATCAGCAATCTTCACTCACTTGATGTTTTGATGATCATTAGGGCAAGATCCCAGGTCTTACGACGCCCAAATGGCCTTGTCGTGTTTACCACAGCATGAGGACCAACCGGCAGACATGACATGTGTGTTCAGAAATAGGATGAACCAAACACAAAAGGCCTTGATTAAAATCCACATCATAAACGGTACGGCTCAGGTGTAACACCAAGTACAAGTTAATTTGTGTGGTAAACCTTTACAATTAGGGTACATTAATTAACCGTTAATTAACATGAGTTAATGTGGTAATAAGCATTGCCTAAAATTTACTCGCTGTTAATCAATAGTTAACTAATGGTTGAATAATAATGGATTAATGGTGTTCATGTTTAATAATGTTGTTCATGCTAACTAAGTTAACGATGTTCATGGTAACAAATGTATTGATTTAACCATAAACTGGAATATTGTTGCAATATTGATTTGGAAAATGCAGGCATGTATTGTGCCAGTTAGGCAAGGATTTATCATAGCACTATAGAATTGCCGTTGATGAGGTTTTTTTCCCCGCAAATTGTTTTCCAATAGTAAATCGTAAGCGTTGTCAGGCGGGCGAGGATTGGCCAGTCACGAAGGCAGGCTTCACTGCCAAGCTGCGTTGTGAGGGAGCTAGAGAGGGGTTTAGATCACGGGAATGTGACAACAACGGAATTTGGGGGAAGGAGGAGTCAGAGTGCGTAAACCGTGACCTCTTCAGCATTTCAGAACGCACTCAAGTAAGTGGCAGACATTTTGTTTCATCACATAATAATCAGACAAAGCATTTGCAGAACAATGTGTGTCATTGCTTACCGATAATTGCCCAAAATGCCTCCCAGGTGATTGACAAAGGTCTCGGATCCGTCGTCCTGAACGCCGCAAAGCTGTTTTCTCGCCTTACTACTGCTACTAACAACACAGAGAGCATCAACAGTGTTTCTAATCTGAATGCGTCCGTCAACATCCTCAACAACATGCAAAACTTAAACACCTCGTTCAATGAACTCACATTAGAGGTAAGTCCCAACTCGCATTGTTGATCCCCTTATGTTTGAATTTAAGGTGACATATTATACCAACAGTTGTGAGTGTGATTAGCTGTGACAAACCGTTTTGAAAATCTGCCTCTTCTGACATCACAAGTCGGCGTGTCCACTTAGATGTAGGCTGGATGCATCAGTCTACCAGCCTACCCAGTGGACTGAGGCAAACGTTCTCTATCCGTCATACATCTTGGTTGACACACCCACTTGTGATGTCAGAAGACGCAGATTGCTTGTAACGGCTTGTAATCTCACTCACGACTGGTGGTATAATATGTCGCCTTTAAGTTCCCACAACCGTCAATAGTGTTCAACACATTATATTGCTCGGTTGTGCCGCCTTTTCTAAAATTGAAATCTGTCTTACCAGGAAATCGTGAAGTCGTCCAGCAACATCCTGGACATTCCTTCGCCGGAAGTTTGGAGGCCAGAACAACCTATCGATGCGCAGAACAACCTGTCGATGGCTGAACTGTACTTGGCGTCTGTTGAGCAGTTGATAAGGCAGACCAACATATCAAAGGAACATGCCAGTGAGGCGTCAAATGTACAGATAAAGGCTTGCAAGTTGGCGCGCTGTAGGGACAATGTCTTCGGCGTCAACGTTTCCGTCGACGGACAACAAGGCGTTGTGAAAATGGCGGGTTTTAAAAATCTTGTCAACTTCTTGCCGCCCATACAGCCCGACGCCGACCCCAACAGCATCGTGGTGATGATGAGTGTTGACGGCAAGAAAGAGCCAGCGTTCAATCACGACCTCGGCAGTGAAGAAGTCTTGATCCAGTTCAAGCTCACCAACCCGCGACCACGCAACCGTGAAATGAAGTGCGTCGCCATGGACGTAAAAGGGAAGTGGTCGCTTGACCCGTGCGTCTGGGCCGGTCCGAGAAACGAAGGCAGCTGTAAATGCAAATTCTCTTCCGCGTTTGCCATCCTCCTGTCAAGAAACGCTGTCAATCTGCCGGCGCTGCGCGAGATCACCTACGTGGGTCTAGCCATTTCCATCGCCTCTCTGGTCTCGTTCCTGATGATCGAGTGCCTGGTCTGGAAGGCCGTGACGAAGTCTGTCGGCTTGTACTTGCGCCACATCACGCTATTGAACATCTCCGTGTCCCTCCTGATCGGAAACTGCAGTCTCTTTGCATCCGCATTCCCGGGGGTCGTTTCCGACCTCTGGTGTCAGATCTGCGTGGTCCTGGAGCATTTCTTCTTCCTTGCGCAGTTCTGCTGGATGTTCTGCCTCAGCAGCCTTCTGCTCTACCAAACCTTGTTTGTGTGGTCGGATCTGAGCAAAGGTTGGTACCAGGGCATTTGCTACTCAGTGGGCTACGGCGCCCCGTTTCTCATCGTGACCATCACGTTTGTGTCCCACGATGGCGGGGCAGAGGGGGAGTACTACGACGCCCATAGCTGTTGGCTGACACACCACGGCATGCTCAAGGGCTCCTTCTATTCCTTCATCATACCGGTGGGCATCATCGTCTTCATCAACCTTTTCAGCATGGCCTTGGTGATCGTCAAGCTGTTGAACCCCGTCAAGGGATTAGGACCAGGAGGACGTGAAAGCCGCAGCGGTGGCCACGCCGCCATACGCGTTCTCAGGTCCATCACCATCCTGACCCCTGTCTTCGGAGTGACCTGGATCTTCGGTTTTGCTAGTGTAGCCCTTGACCTGGCGGAAGGCCCGGCAGCGTCCGCTGCCTACTACATCTTCAGCATCTGTAACTCTTTCCAGGTGGGAGCCCTCAGATTTACATTGAGGGCATTTAGCAGACGCTTTTATCCAAGGCGACTCACTATAAGGTCATTTGCCAGAAGAAAGAGAAACAACAATATATCGGTCGGTACAGTAAGGATGTTCATAGAAACTAGTGCCAAGCACTAAAACTTGTTAGGTTAACCCATTCCCTGTATACAACAAAGCTAGCTAGGATAAGATACTACTAAGTACTATTTTTAAGTGCAAGGACGAACAACATATAGTCAGTGCGTACATGAAGTGCTCAGATCCTGGTGAAACTTCGCTATATACTCCTGTTCCTGTGTGTCATGGTCCGTCCCTGGTTTTCCCATTCACCTGCCTGCCACCCTGATCTCTCCTAATTAACCCAAACATCTTTACCTGTGCTCCCCCTATATCAGTCCTCTCCTTCCAATAATTCCCTGCCAGATTGTCTCCAGAGTTTCTCAGAGCTTTCCCGCGACTTGATTCCTCATACTTCTCCGATCCTGCCAGTTGCCGAATCCTGCCTGCCTGACTACCTTGCCTGCCGCCCAGCCCCTGTCGGTCTGTCTGGTCTTCTGTCCCCGGCTCCTGATCCACCAGCCTGCCCTCCCGTTGCCGACCTCTGCCTGCCGACTACCCTCTTCCTGTCGATCCGGTCCCTAAATAAAGCCTTGTACCTATCCTGCGCTAGTCGTCTGTCCGTGCACTTGGGTTCTGCTAAACGCCCCCGTTACACCTTTATAAAGGCTCCGTCTCCAATGTCTCCCCAGGGACTCTTCATCCTGCTGACCGCCAGTGTCGGAGAGAAAATGGTATTTATTTCTTACAACTTTATATTGACCTGCAAATACTGCGATCACTAAAATGAGTCACCAGGGGTGGGTTAATGAGGCGATCTGAAAGAGTTCACAGCTTGGTTGCCTCTTTAAATACAACACATTCACAGTAGTAGGGCCTATATTAAGAGGTACAATGTGTGAGATCTTCAATTTCAAGCTAGCAAAAATCTACCCCTCCAACTCCGCCCGTCTTTGAAAAGCGCAATTACTTTTTGAGTTTGAACAGGAGATTTCTCTACCATGAAACACAGATCCCCTTAGCCCTATCTAGCCCATCTACACGACAGAATGTGTTTTTGAGAAAACAAAAAGCTGTTCCACAATGTACACAAATTAAATGTTCAATGGACCCCGTTTTCCTTTTTATTTGACCCAGGTTCGAGACGCACTGAGGAAACGTTTTTACGCAACTGTGAGTTCAACACGGATCACTAACCGCACTTGTTTCATTAGCAGATGTGTTTTTGCAGTCGTGTTGACACGTTGTCTGATCCCCTAGCGACGGCCCTCGTCCACTAAGGAGACCTCCATGACCATGCAGTCTTCGATGGAAGACTGACTCCTGAGACACCAGCCTGTCCCGTTTAGTGGAGGGAAACGCATTTCATCTTCAGCGGGGAAATGTAATTATTTTTGGCATAATCTTGTAGGCTACAACTTTAGAGCATGGGATGTCTAACAAGCTTATTGCGGATGTGTGATGTCAAGGACTTTTATTATTTATTTTCGTTGCTTTTATTAGTAATGGTAGTCAAAGAAGACATTTGAATGCATTAACTTGTTGCCTCACGACAACCAAAACAGATTTTTTCTTTGTTTCTGTGTGTAAATTTAGATATTTTTTATATGATTGAGACCTTTTGATCTTTCTATATGGAGCCCATTGTGTTATTAACCTTCCAGATCATTGACAAACATCATCCAAATAAAAACGTTGTTTCCGAACAAATCTGTTTTATTTCATCCTTTAATCCCTGGTTACTTTTTAAAATCCATTCCGTTCTCTTTTTGTCGATCTTCCCACTCTTCGTCCGTCTCGTCCAAAAAGAGGCCTTTCTGAACCGCCGACTGGCGGTAGGCTTCGGACTCCACCTCTGCACTGCAACACACAGACCGCATTTATCATTCATTTCTCAGGACTGTGGAGTAATTCATTATGTTCAAGTAACTACCCTATCCAACGGACGTCAGATTACGTTTTTCGAACTGTGGCTTGATATTTGAATCCATCCAAAACCAAAGCAAACATTCATCACCTTGTTATGAGTGACAGTTGACTGTAAATTAATAGATTGATCAATAGGCACTAATATATAAATATTTTAAAAATAAAAATGGGTCTTTAGTTTTATTGAAGCAGGCATAAATAATTAACCATGTGGGTAATCAAATTAGGAACTAGGAGAGCACATTTTCATTGTGTGGGTGGGCCCTTTATGTGTATCCTACTTCGGAGAAAAAAGTATCAATTACTCAAAGGCCTACCTACATTTGGAGGAAGCTAACACAGTCCTCGTGTCCATACATTTCTGCCAGCCTAATGGGTCGGTCGCCGGAGATGTCCTGCTTGTCTACGGGGGCATGGAACGCGTGGAGCAGACGCAGCACACCCAGGCGTCCCGCCTCGGCGGCGAAGTGCGCGGCGGTCCAGCCGTTATCCGTCCTTAGACACGACCGTCCGCCGCTCTCCACTAGAAGCCTGACTATTTCCGTCTGTCCTGAATGCGGATGGGATTTCAACTAACGTGAAACAGTCGGCATAGTATTGGCCAACTGTGTGCAACGTAAGACTTTAAAAGAGCAAACGCAGGGAAATTAATTGTTGGCTCTGGCTCTCTGTATGCATACCTTTAGCCGCAGCCCAGTGGAGCGGTGTCTTGTGGTTCCAGTCGAGGTCTCTCTGGTTAGGATCGCATTGGTTGTTTTTCAGTAATTCCTCGACCAGATCACAGTCCCCAGCCGCTGCGGCCTGGTGCAACTCTGTCATGGCTCAAGGTGAGCGTCGCCGGGCAACGCTCAACAAACGAACGACCCAGGAAATCAGTACATAGGATTGGTTCTGCTGTCATCTGGTGGTTGAATACCTTAATTTATTTTCAGTGTCTTAGAGACCTGATAGTTGCCTATTCTATATAAAGTAACATAATATTTAGATATGGATACATAGATAGATCTACATCTATATTTTTTGCATGTTTTCTTTTACTTATCTATTATTTTATTGTATGACAATGTTTATGTGAAGCACTTTGAGTCTGCCTTGTGTACACTGTAAGAAATACTTGGTTCTACTTAAAATTATAAGTTTCCCAGCTACCTTCAAATTTCAAGTAAAAACCACTCATTATTTTAAGGCTAGTTAAGCTTTGATTTGCCTTCTGTGAGTCAACAAGACGGTTGAAATAATATTTATTGTTGTTTCAACCTTGCTTTGCAAGTTCAAAATAAAGTGGACTAATTTACGTGGACCTTTGGCACAATATTGACGAGTTATCATAACGGCAGCTAAAGCTACTTGCCTCCAAAGCTTCGCTTTAGCTGCTGTCCTGATAACTGTCAATATGGTGCCAAATGTTCACGTTATTTTTTTTATTTGAGCAATTAAGTATTCACACACATACACGCACGTTCATACAAGCAAGCAAGCACATTGAAGCAAGCGTACCCATTGCAAGTGTACCCATATACACATGTACACAAACGCGTATATCTGTAGAAACATCAACTGATCACCAGATAATGAACCAGGCCTACAATACCTTGAGGGGTTTGAAGTAGGGCGTTTCCTAACCTAACCTTTCCCTGCATCACCAGACATTTCAACAAATGTTTTTGTTTCGTTCTTCAGGTGATCTACATGGGGGTCTGTATATATACGCCAGCGTTTGCATTCAATAAAGGTAGGAGATCTCAATATTTGGAATAGTCTTTACTTTTCTAAAGAAGGATGTTTTCAGTATTTACTCTCTCTCGCTGTCTCTTTCTATGCACCTGTCTGTGTGTCTGTCTTCTCTCACTCTTGGTTGGTCTGTCTCTCACTCGTGATCTCTGTCTGTCTGTCTGTCATCTCTCACTCGTGATCTCTGTCTGTCTGTCTGTCTTCTCTCACTCTTGGTTGGTCTGTCTCTCACTCTTGGTTGGTCTGTCTCTCACTCTTGGATGGTCTGTCTCTCACTCTTGGATGGTCTGTCTCTCACTCTTGGATGGTCTGTCTCTCACTCTTGGTTGGTCTGTCTCTCACGCTTGATGTCTGTCTGTCTGTCTGTCTGTCTGTCTGTCTGTCTGTCTGTCTGTCTGTCTGTCTGTCTGTCTGTCTGTCTGTCCTTCCACTGTGGGGATCGGTGTTGGCTACTGGACTCGTTTGCACGGCCTACACAACAAGCCAACGTGAACCACTTGGGGGGGAGTGACTCGCTATAGTTCATTAGAGAGTGTGGAGATGTTCCAATAATTTTTCTTCCTTTCTGATACCGTGTTTCCCATTTCGACTTTCCACCTCTGACCGTTAACGAACGCAGCATAACATTGACTTGTTTGTGATTATCTCTGCATGCGTAGCAAATGAGCTAGGCATGTGATGGTATGGATCAGCGCATAGAACTGGGTACTCGCCGATAACCGATACTTCATTTTATGCTATATCGAAGGAGTTTCTGATACTGGAATCGGTATCGGAACAAATTCATTAAAGAGCAGGAAGACTCATCACTGTACCATCCTAACCCAGCCCGTGTTTCTCCCGAGGCCCTGTCCACACGGAGCCGAAACGGGCAAAAACGATCCGGTCTCGTTTTATGCGGTTCAGGGATGTCTCCGTAAAGACGAGTTCATTGCGAAACCGCATCGAGCTGTAGAAACGCTGTAGTAAATATTCAAGGCACTGGTTCTCCACAGAAGAAAGTGGAGCGCATCAAGCCTGCGCGCATACAGCCTGCGCGCTGTATGCAAACATTCAGTCACGAAATTTAACCTTTAAATTGAGCAGAAATACTTTTTAATGTACAGTTAGTAATTACTTTTATCATGGGGCTGTATTTAAAGCTACAAAAAGAATACAAATGAAATGATGAATACAAAATTCAACGCAACTCTGACGTCGCCCAGCTGGTAGTGGGCTATTGACGTCATCGTTTGCGTTTTAAGCGTCCACACGAATCCTAACACGAAACCGCATGGGTCCGGATAGATTTGAAACCATCCTGAGACATCGTTTCAGAAATGTGCGGTTTTGGGCACCGGATTCACCGTCTCCGTCTGGACTGTCAGCCGAAACGCACTAGACTTATGTGGTTTCACCAAATAAAATCGGTTCCGTGTGGACGGAGGCGGTCAGGTACCTCTCTCTGACCCACTCATACCCAGAACCTCCACCCTAGGGGTCGGTCTGTCTGGATCCTATGATTCCGGGCTCCCTGTCCGGGGACGCTGTGAGTGGGTTCCCTCGCCACCTCCCCTGTCCCGCCCTGGAAACGTACACGTTAACATTTACATCCAGGGCGTTTGGCCCAATCCACGTAGGATCACTGGGACATTGATTTGCAGGGCAGGGGATCATGGGGTTTAAACAATTGTGTGGGGAAGCCGAAGAAAGGGCGGCATGTGGCTTGAATATGCTCGGGTGCTATGCTGCTAATATATTTGAACTGTAGTGTGCTATGTTGCTAATAGACTTGAATATGCTAGCGTGCTGTGTTACTAATAAACGTGACTATGCTAGCGTGCTATGTTGCTAATAGAATTCACTACGCTAGAATGCTATGTTGCTTCTAGACTTGAATATGCTAGCTTGCTATGTTGCTAATAGACGTGACTATGCTAGCTACTATATATATATACATATATATATATATATATGTATGTGTGCGTGTGTGCGTGTTCATGTGTGTGTGCGTGTTCATGTGTGTGTGTGTGTGTGTCTATGTTGCCATATTATGATTAAGTGAGGCTCAGTTATATAGTCACTGAGGTCTGCGACGGATTCTGCTGGTGGTGCAGACTGTTATGCCATGCAAGATGAAAGACCTCAAGTTTAGTCGAGCGCCATTTGCGTTCAAGGATCCTGCAACTTCGCTTCAGAGTGCGCGTTTCTGCATTAAACCAGGGGGCTGGTTTTTTCAATGTTCGTTTTTTAGTTACGTTTGGAGCAACTGAATCAATGGCAACAGACAAGGCAATGTTGAGGTCATCAGTAAGGCACTCCACAGAACCACTATAGTTACAAAGAGGTGCAAGTGAACCAGATAACTTATCTGCCATAGCTCGCTGTAATGGTTGCAGGTGTGATGCGGCGACAGCTGAAAGTAGCTTGCTGATCGTTGCAGGGGCAGGATACCACCACCTGGAAAGTGAGCAAAAAGTGGTCTGATAAAGCTGAGGTGTAGGAAGAGACCACTAGCTGTGAAATGTCTACACCGCGGGTCAGAACGAGATCCAGCGTGTTTCCACCGATGTGGGTTGGGTGCTGGACGAGCTGTTTGAAGCTAAGCGTATCTGTAATGGACAGAAAAGCCCTTGCGAGGGCATCAGATGGGTTATAATGTTGAAATCCCCAATAAGCAAAATATTGTTGTATGTAGCCAGATCAGCTGCAAAGTCAGAAAACTCATCAACAAAAACTGAATACGGTCCTGGGGGACGGTATACTACAGCTAAAACTAAAGAGTCTGGAACTCGTTTCGCTTCTCGGGGAGCTGAGGTGCAGAGCGCTAGCACCTCAAAGGATCTGAAAAAATATCTATTCTTTGGCTTTAAATTAAGCTTAGAATTAGATATCAGGGCTACTCCACCAGGGTCCTGTGCACGGCAGCCTCGGGTCAGCCTGTAGAGAGAGAGCACAGGTTACGGGCAAGTCATAAGAAGTGCATCAATATATCGCTGTCTGTACAGAAAGGATGTTCATAGAACCAAGTGCAAGTACAACAATCGCTAGGCTAACCAATTCCCTGTGTTACAGCCATGATAGCAGCTACTGAAGTTGCTACACTGTTAAGTACTATAATACAGTACAATACAATACAATACAGTGTACAATGGTGGCCATGGGACAGCCAGGGCGGGGGGGGTGAGGATCGCGCTGGTCTGGAGTCGAAGGGACAGAGGGAATCCAAGGAGGAGGAGAGGGAGGATAGCAGAGTGTCTGAAGATTCATCGGTAGATAGTTGAGAGAATCGTTCGATAGAAGGTAGTGAAGACAGAACAGTAGAGGCAAACGTAGAGGAAGAGAGGGATTTGAGGTTACGGCGAGTGGTGACAATGTTGGAACTAGAGAGGAGGGGAGGGGAGAGGATTTCAAAGGGAGAGAAAAATCCACAAATGATGGTCAGACACGGGGAGCGGGGTAACGGAGAGAGCAGAGGTGCCGCGGGACCTGGTGAATATTAGGTCAAGCTGGTTCCCGGCCCTGTGTGTGGGAGGAGAAGGGGTTAGTGTTAAGTCAAAGGTGGCGAAAAAGTTGGTTAGTTCAGGTGAGTGCAACTTCTCTGGCAGGATGTTGAAGTCGCCGAGGATAACGAGTGGGGTGCCATCCTCAGGAAAGCAGCTGAGGATGGCCTCCATCTCATCGTAGAAGTAACGGAGGGGACCTGGAGGACGGTAGATCACCACAATGGAGAGCTTGATAGGAATGGTGACCGTGACAGCGTGGAGTTCAAACGCAGATCTGGCCAAGTGTTCTAGTGGAAGGACCTGGTAGGACCACATGGGCGAGATGAGGAGTCCGGTCCCCCCTCCTCGCCCGGATGGTCTAGGGGTGTGCGAGAATGAGTAGACGGTGGAGAGGGCAGCAGGAGTAGCAGAGTTCTCTGGAGTGATCCAGGTCTCTGTCAGGGCCAGGAAGTGAAGGGTCATGAGGGACGCGTAGGCTGAAATCGAGTCCGCCTTCTTGACCGCCGATTGGCAGTTCCAGAGTCCTCCCATGACCTCAAGGTCAGTGTGAAGCACGGGTAGGTGGATGGCAAAGATTAGACGGGATACTGCGCCGAGCAGAGGAGCCATGGTAACGCCGTCTACGGGTAGAAATCCTGACAATGATTGAAGTACGAAACGTAACTACAATAGGGCAAGTGGCCTCCCCGGGCTTCCTCGAGGGACTCCCGCAGAGACTCTCTTAGTCTTTGTTTCCCGGGTCTCGACTCCCGAAGAGAGACTCCCTTAGTCTTTGTTTCCCGGGTCTTCGTTTGCTGGGTCCTGACGCTAACAATAACTAGCCCTGGTAGCTGAGGCAGACTTAGCTCCGCTCAGCTATCAAGCCTTGTTTTTCCCCTTAAGTGACAGAAACTAGACAGAGTTGCCCCTTAACCGATTACTCTTCTAAATAGGCCTAAATCACACAGAAGTATCATATGGAAGGTTAAAACAAACAATCGTAGTTCTAAACACTATGGAATCTTAGTTTACCAAACTCACCTACAGCCAGATATGACACAACCTACTTGTAAGTCAAAAATGTATATGATGATGATGAAGATCTAACTGTTTCTGTTCCGTAGGTAGCGTTGAAGATCTTCGGCATCGTGGGCGGACCGTTGTTGGGCGTGTTCTCCCTGGGGATGTTCTTCCCCTCGGCCAACTCCACAGTGAGTGACCTGGACTCTGTCAGTCTCTTTGATTGGCGGGTCTGGAATGGGGTGTAATTCTAATGATTTAAGGAGGCAGCGTTCCATTTAATTGAGAACTACATCGCAGGGAAGCTTTGGAGATTTGATTTGCATGATTGATCAGCAAAGCTTTCGATATAGGAGTAAATAACATCAGTTCAGATATTCAAGTAGGTTGAGAAAAGTGGTCTCAAACATTAAATTATTTTGGCTTCATCGTTCGGCTTTAGACACAGTTCAAACTTGTTCAGACATTCAGTTCAAACCTTTTGAGACTCTCAGTTCAATCCTCAGACATTTATCCTCCATTCCTGGCTGGTCCTCAGCAGCAGTTTTCTGTTCCTGAACACAACCGTGACTTTCCCCCCCCCACTCTCTCTTTGGCCTGGGGGCCGGCCTTGCCACGGCCTTCTGGTTGGCGTCGGCAGCATCATGACGCGCAGCGGCAGTGGCGTCCTGCCTTCAAACTGTTCCGTTGCCTGGCTGCCCTCGGGGAACACCACCGTCTCACACGCCAACATGTCTGCCGTTCCCGCCATCTTTTTCAATATCAGCGCCACGCCCCCAACGCTGAGGTGAGCCTGAGTATGCTTTTCCTCCCCGGTCCCTAACCTTTAGTGAATCCCACCGGCCTGAGAATGCTTTTCCTCCCCGGTCCCTAACCTTTAGTGAATCCCACCGGCCTGAGAATGCTTTTCCTCCCCGGTCCCTAACCTTTAGTGAATCCCACCGGCCTGAGAATGCTTTTCCTCCCCGGTCCCTAACCTTTAGTGAATCCCACCGGCCTGAGTATGCTTTTCCTCCCCGGTCCCTAACCTTTAGTGAATCCCACCGGCCTGAGAATGCTTTTCCTCCCCGGTCCCTAACCTTTAGTGAATCCCACCGGCCTTAGAATGCTTTTCCTCGTCAGCTTTCTATCAGGTAGGAATGAATGACTGACCCATCACACACCCCACCACAGAGCCCGCCACAGAGCCCGCCACAGAGCCCACAACAGAGCCCACCAACACGTGCGTGGATCTGTGTTAAGGGTCTGCTAATGGTACTTACCAGGGTGCAGGTGGCAGCCTGAGCCAGTGAAGACTGCTCCCTTGGCCTGGTCCATGACTGGAGCAGGCCCAGGATCAGTGTAGTGAGTGTTAAGGCCTTCCAGGACTCTTCTGTGAAAGGATCTATGGCCCCTTCACAGATGTAGCTCCTAGCATCATTATATAGCGCGAGTATACAAAGATCATGCTGGGGCCATGACAGACCTATATAGACACATAAAAACAGACCTAATGTTAAAATGTCAGGCAAAGGAGTTTTCATTTTATTTTTGTTGACGGCCTGTGAACAGGGGAGAGAAAGCTTCCTCTTCCTGCTTCATATGCCGCGTTTCCACTGCAGGGTGCGGAATGGAGCGGTTCGCAAAGGTGCGGTAGGGAGGGGGCGGTATAGCCCAGCTCAGTTCTGAGGTCGCGTTTCCACCGCCGACAGTACCCTTTAAGGTAGGCTGGATGTTGATCGCCGCGGCAGCTGCGTAAACATCGTAAACAACGTCTTCCTCTGCAAGAATGCAGAGGAACGTCTCCACCTCCTTGTTCGCCCAAGCAAGCGTTTTACGCGACATGTTAATTGTAAAGAATAATACCTCAAGGCTACTGTTTGTTTGTTTTTATCCCCACGTCGCCCGGAAGTGATGATTCTGTCGACCAATCAACGGAGGGGGTGTGTAGCTAGAATGACCCTTTCAGGCGTCTCGTCTCGTTTTCAGTACCCCAACGGAGGAGTTGGGGTACTTTATTTTATCCAAAGCGGCTTACAATAAGTACATTTGTCAGAAGAAAGAGAAACAATATATCGCTGTCGGTACAGTAAGGATGTTCATAGAACCTAGTGCAAAGCGCTAACAATCGCTAGGTTAACCCATTCCCCGTATACAACAAAGATCGCTAGGACAAGATGCTACACAATGCTAAGTACTATTTTTAAGTGCAAGGACGTATAACCTACAATGTGTGTGTGTGTGTGTGTGTGTGGGGGGGGGGGGTTAAGGGGGGAGGCTATGCAGAGTCTAGGTGAACTCTGAACAAGTGATTCTTGGTATTACTCTCATAAAGAACACGGGCCCCGAACCATACAGTTAACGGAACACACCTCTTGTCATTCCCGGACAAGACGCACGCGGAGGACAGGAACGGAGACACCTTCTCGTCGGACAAAGGAGCCACGGAGGCAGAGACCAAGGTGCTGCTCCGCACCTCGGACCCCCTTCTTCAATCAAAAATAAGTAAAATATGTCTAGGCCTAATATCCTTTTTCCCTCCTCTATTGACTTTTGTATGCGTTTTGTACATGCTACCGCAAGACCGAAGGTTAACTGGATGCGAGACGACACAGAATGTTGTGTTTTAGATTTCAATCCATGTGCCGATATGCAAATCGAGAGTCAACACAGTGGGGGGCTGAATGATGTTTTACATGTTAGGCATTTCCTTATTTTTCTTTTACCCTAAACACTACAATTCTCAGGATTCTCGTTGTGTTTCCTTTCCATTTTTTTGCAGATCATTTTGTTACCGTTACACCTCGAGATCCCTTCTTGATTAATGGATGTGTTTTGTAAGGCTGTATTTGGTTAATATTTGCATTAATTTCACGTGCATTGATGACCTGATGTTTTGAAAAAAAGATTTTTTTTCACTTCTACACCATACAACACGAGTAGGTTTTATTTCATGTGACACTGTACAACCTAGTATGTAATGCATTATTTATCAGCATTATGTGGTGACCCAAGAGGAGGAAAGGTCAACCTTTATGTGATGGTGTTTAAGCATGGAGGCTCAAACCTCTTCGACATGACTCAAGGGAGGCTTGCATTACATCCAAATCTAATCTGGATTCAACAAGGAACATCTTCTCAGCTGTACACAAGGTGCTATTCATGTTGTGGCAGTGGATGTATGGAATAACCGTTAATTTATTCAAGCTCTACAACATGTTAAACACGCAGTGTTGTTTTGTTATCAACCTTTTCTTGTTATCAACCTCACACATTACCAGAGGGGTATATTAGTGGGGGTGATAAATGTTTACAACAAGCATGGTTGACCGGTTATGGTAAGGGTTTTACAAGAGCAAGTCATCAGAGTCTGCTGTTGGGTCGGTCAGAATAACGCTGAACTATGCACTTCTAGTTCATTTAAATTATGGAATAAATGTTTATAATTTCTTTCAATGTCCTCATCTGACCACTCTCTATGTATACATTAAATTCCCCCGAGAATAGACAGAACAAAATTGTTGTGCAGTTGACATCGAAGGAAAGTTTATTGCATTGATACTTTGCAGGTTCACAAACACAAGCTAAATTACCAGTTAAGACGAGACGTTTATTGGTTGCCGCAAGAAAGCTTGTATCAAAATGTACAACAGTTAATGGTGACGCAGAATTGTAGGTACTGCAGGGATCTGAACCCAGGATCTACTGTTTACTGGACAGGCACCTTAACCAACTATGCTACAATGGGTACAACACCAATTTATTGAGAATACGGCCAAAGCCGTATTATTCCGTGGCTGCGTGATGAGAGGAAAAAGATTGGTACCATAAGCCAATTGTGGTAGACTGTTACACAACGTCATTTTTATTTCGGGCCACTCATTTGAACTATAAATGATACACTGGGCGTTTGTTCCCTCCAAACAATTCGATTTAAAAAATAGGATTATCTAACAACATTTGTTTCATGTTATTTAGTAGAAAAACGAGGGCCTAACACGTAGGCTGTGAAATGGTAGCCTATTTATTCACGTTTTTTTTTATTTGCAACCAAACTCCTATTGCTGGCTAAACAACTAGGCCTATAGTAATATTAAGTCCTATTGCGAATGAGTTTCCAAAAAAAGGGAAGTCACATCACACTGAAACCCCCAGATACACAGCTAGCTGCTGTTTTGATAGTCAAATGCAGAGGCAGGTAAGATAAAAAACTTGCAGTTCCTTCAGTGGGTGGTGACGGAATGATCCCTTAACAGATGTTTCTGCGGGGCCAATTTACAACACGCAGCTGAGCAAGAAGGAGAGGTACTATTTGAATAGTTATCAATCTATTGAGTTTCTAAATTGTATTTTCAAGTGTTTATTCAATTCAATGGGTCTATAACATAAGTATTTTTAAATTGGGCCTATAGTCTGACCTCTTTATTTATGACCTGTTTATTTCTAAGATGTCATGTATTTTATTTGTATTACATTTGATTAGGCCTACAATCTCAAATAACCGCCTGTAGGTCCTGCTCGTAAGGGAGTGCAATGAGAGTCTGCAAACTATACCAGACTCTTTTTATTCTGGGATTGAGCTGTTTTCAGGTGAGTCAGACGTTTTAACGTGGAATTCAAATCTTAAATCATGTTTAACAATGCAATGGAAAAGTCAATTTATTTAATTTCCCTTCTTACTTGAATCCCTTTTCTAGGCATATGGAGGAGGTAAATTGATTTGTGTTATCACATAGGCACACGTAATGAACTTTTAACTATAATACATACATTCATAAACCCGATGAGTCCTAATCTGGGTCCTGTTCCAGATAATTCCACGCTAGTGTATTACGCGGTGCTCACCATCGAGCCGAGCGCCCTCCCCAACATCACGGACAAGCTCAGCTCTATCGTGCTGGACGGAACGCATAACGTGGTAGTCAGCGACTTAGTGGTCACTAAAAGTTGAGTGACCTCTTTTTTTGTAGCATCACCAGCAAAGCCTTTTCATGTGTTTTTCTGTGTGTTTTTATTAATCAAAGCTGACAAATGAATACAACTTTTATTTAAATATTTTTAAGAATGTGACGCGGCGGCTCTGTGCTCCTGTCTGGCCGGGCACGTATGGAGCAATGAGGTTTGTGAGAAGAAGAGCGATTGTTGTAACCCCACCATCGAGTGTAGCCTTCCGAAAGATGTCGATCCAATTTGCCATCCGACGACCAGAGGTAGGCTAATGAATATAATGGAGTAAAGAATGTGGGTAATATCGCGTGGCTTAACTTCTCCAAATGAGATTGGCCTCCATAATTGTGCGTCATCGCGAATCTTCTCCGAGAGGAGCACACGGCATTCTCGATTGTTTGAACCATGGACAACATAAATAAATTACCCTTTTTTGTATATATTTTTATCTTTACAGTCACTATTTATGGGTCGATTTTTCTGAACGATGAGATATATTACCACTCCCTGGAAGACCCGAATACTCTGAAGTTCAAAGAACTTGCTAAAAAGCTCATAGATAAGGTAGGTTTTTGACGGAGCGAAGTAGGACTTAGTTGACTGGGTTGAATTGCACGGTTTAATTGATTCGGTCTTGATCTTTTGGCAACACGTAGCCTAATCTATAACACATGTGTGTAGTGACTAGCTCGCTGTTGTCTGAAATCTGTTTTTTCCCCATCAGATGAAACCAGTTTACAACACCCTGCTGCGATTCGATGGCATACAGGTCACCGGGTTCAGGTAAACTACCCCGCTTATTAGACCTTATGGCGTTATCAGACGCCATACCAAAAACACTGACTTTCAATACATTCTAGTAGTCTTACTTCACTTTTCCCTAGCTGTGTTATGGGCTATTAATTGTAGGCTACTGTTTCAATGCCCACTACAGTGACTGAGTGAGTGAGTGGTAGAGAGTAAGTGATGGAGAGAGAGAGAGAGAGAGAGAGAGAGAGAGAGAGAGAGAGAGAGAGAGATTTATATCATGTAAAGCACTTACATAAATTACGTTTATTTATCATTTATTAAAGGCTAGGTGTGTATGCATCCTTTGAGGTATATGTCAACACCCAAATGAATACAAAGACCTTGGGGCAGAAAACCGCGGAAGCAGCGAAAGCATTGGACAACAACACCATTGAAGTGGAAACTGAAGGTAAACAACCATAGAATGGGCGTGAACAACCCAATAATTATCTTCTAAATACAATATAATACATTAAATAAGTATTTTTCAAGGGGCCTAAGGGGCTCCAAATGGTTCCCTCCCATTATTGTAACGTTAACTAGTGAACTATTCGTTTTGCATACTATTGGACTACAACAAACCTTTCAAAAGCAGAGCAGTTGCAAGCTTTCAATGTTAATTAGAATAAGCTAGGTAAGCTGTGTTCCCAGCCCTGCTTGTCAAGGTTTTCCTCCCCCTCAAGGTTTTCAACATGTGGATGTCGAGCTGTAAGTTTACACTTGAATTGCTTGGTGCTATTGGATGCCTCAGGTATTTGCCTTCCTTGACTAATGGGACCACCACCCCTGGTCATGTTAATTCAATATCATTTTCAATATTGTAATTTACCTGTCCGGTGTTTTAACTTTTTCATCACAGACAGTCAAATCCAATGCTTCAGAAATGACCTTGTGTACGATTATTTACTTAGAGTTCATACTACGTACTACATACTAACTTAGAAAAGATAATATCCACTGATTCTCAACAGGCCTTCTGGACATAAGCGGCCCCCCGCAGCCGGTGAAGCTGAACAGCATGGTCGACATCGTCTGCAATTCGTCCCAAAACGATATAGCGGTCAAAGAGTGGAAACAGGCCACACTGAGAGATCCGTTGGTGATCTCTCAGATCACAGACGGAACAGAGTCCATTGTGAACTCACAAGGGCGCGGGACCACCAAACTCACACTCCAAAAAACATCTGGAATTTGGGCAGGTGTGTGTGTGTCATTTTTTTCCGTTTCATCCAACTGACCCCAAAAAAAAGAATGAACCTCAAACTCGCCATCAAAAGTAAAATGTACAAAGAATTAATATCGTCATGTCTGACGAAATCAAGATCCATTCAGATACGTGGAGCAGATGTCATTGTACTGCAGTGTACTGACGCTGAAGCTGTTCCCTTGTTCCATTTTTCCCAGGCCTGATCAATTGTACCTTCAGGCCAGAATTGGATACCGGTGTGAAGATACTTCACAGAGCCAGTTTCAAACTGGACGTCGCACTTCTGCCTCAAATCGCCATCTTCAGCGACCCCCAGTTCCCCCAATGTAAAAATGGCTCCACAAGGGTGTCGGTGAGTGTGAAATGTGAGATAAAGAACAGCACCGAACCCTATGCAGTAGATTGGACCGTAGTGGGGAATTCTTCTGCTTTGGTGGCTGGACAAAACGTTGGTAAGCAAGGGTTCACTGTCTTTTAGCCACGATTGTTAACTCTGATTTCCCTGCTGTCTTGTGTGATACTCATTGGAACAGCAATTTTCACTCACTTGATGTTTTGATGATCTGAAGGGCAAGATCCCAGGTCCTACGTCGCCCAAACTGCCTTTTCGTGTTTACCAAAGGACGCGAAGAACCCGGCAAACATGACATGTGTGTTCAGCAATAGGATGAACCAAACACGAAAGGCCTCGATTGAAATCAACATCATAAGCGGTACGGCTCAGGTGTAACACCAAGTACAAGTTAATTGAAGTGGTAAACCTTCACAATTAGGGTACATTAAATAACCATTAATTAACATTAGGTAATGCGTTGATAAGCATTACCTAAAATGCACACGCAGTTAATTAATAGTTAACTAATGGTTGAATAATAATGGATTAATGGTGTTACCAATGTTTACTAATGTTGTTCACGCTAACTAAGTTAACGATGTTCATGGTAACAAATGTATTAATTTAAAGATAAACTGGAAAATTGTTGCAATATTGATTTGGAAAATGCAGGCATGTAATTGTGCCAGTTAGACAATGATTTTTTCATTGCACTATAGAGTTACCGTTGATGACGTTTTTTTCCGGCAAATTGTTTTCCAATAGTAAATGGTAAGCATTGTAAGGCGGACGAGGATTGGCCAGTCACGAAGGCCGGCTTCACTGCCAAGCTGCGTTGTGAGGGAGTTAGAGAGGGGTTTAGATTGCGGAAATGTGACAACAACAGAATTTGGGGGAAGGAGGAGTCAGAGTGCGTAAACCGCGACCTCTTCAGCATTGCAGAACGCACCCAAGTAAGTGGCAGACATTTTGTTTCATCACATAATAATTAGACAAAGCATTTGCTGAACAATGTGTGTCATTACTTACCGATAATTGCCCAAAATGCCTCCCAGGTGATTGACAAAGGTCTCGGAGTTGTTTACCAGAATGCCGCAGAGCTGTTTTCTCGCCTTACAAATGCTACTAACAACACGAGGAGCATCAGCAGTGTTTCTAATCTAAATACTTCCATCAACATCCTCAACAACATGCAAAACTTAAACACCTCGTTCAATGAATCCACATTAGAGGTAAGTCCCCATTGTTGATCCCGTTATGTTTGAATTTAAGGTGACATATTATACCAACAGGTGTGAGTGTGATTAGCTGTGACAAGCCGTTTTGAAAATCTGCCTCTTCTGACTTCGCAAGTCGGCGTGTCCACTTAGATGTACGCTGGATAGATCAGTCTACCAGCCTATCCAGTGGACTGAGGCAAACGTTCTCTTGGTTGACACACCCACTTGTGATGTCAGAAGAGGCAGATTTTCAAAACGGCTTGTAATCTCACTCACGACTGGTTGCATAATATGCCGCCTTTAAGTTCCCACAACCGTCAATAGTGTTCAACACCTTATATTGCTCGGTTGTGCTGTTGTGTCAAAATTTGAAATCTGTCTTACCAGGAAATCGTGAAGTCGTCCAGCAACATCCTGAACGTTCCTTCGAATGAAGTTTGGAGGTCAAATGTCACGCATAACGACCAGTCGATGGCTGAATTGTACTTGGAGTCTGTTAAGCAATTGATCAGCCAGACCAACATATCAACGGAACATGCCAGTGAGGCGTCAAATGTACAGATAAAGGCTTGCAAGTTGGCGCGCTGTACGAACACTCTCTTCGGCGTCAACGTTTCCGTCGACGGGCAACAAGGCGTTGTGAAAACGGCGGGTTTTAAAAATCTTGTCAACTACTTGCCGCCCATACAGAAGGACACCAAGCCCAACAGCATCGTGGTGACGATAAGTGACGGCAATAAAGAGCGACGGTTCAATCACGACCCCAGCAGTGAAGTCTTGATCCAGTTCACGCTGATCGCCCCGCGAAAACGCAACCATGAAATGAAGTGCGCCGCCATGGACAGAAATGGGAAGTGGTCGTTTGACCTTTGTGTCTGGGGCGGTTCGAGAAACGAAGGCAGCTGTGAGTGCCAATTCTCCTCCTCGTTTACCCTCCTCTTGTCAAGAAAAGCTGTCATTCTGCCGGCGCTGCGCGAGATCACCTGCGTAGGTCTAGCCATTTCCATCGCCTCTCTGGTCTCGTTCCTGATGATCGAGTGCCTGGTCTGGAAGACCGTGACGAAGTCCGTTGGCTTGTACTTGCGCCACATCACGCTAGTGAACATCTCTGTGTCCCTCCTGATCGGAAACTGCAGTCTCTTTGCATCCGCATTCCCGGGGGTCGTTTCCGGCCTCTGGTGTCAGATCTGCGTGGTCTTGAAGCACTTCTTCTTCCTTGCGCAGTTCTGCTGGATGTTCTGCCTCAGCTGCCTTCTGCTCTACCAGACCATGGTTGTGTGGTCGGATCTGAGCAAAGGTTGGTCCCAGGGCGTGTGCTACTCAGTGGGCTATGGCGCCCCGTTTCTCATCGTGACCTTCACGTTTGTGTCCAACGACGGCGGAGCAGAGGGGAAGTACTACGACGCCCATAGCTGTTGGCTGACACACCACAGCATGCTCAAGGGCTCCTTCTATTCCTTCATCATACCGGTGGGCATCATCGTCTTCGTCAACATTTTAAGCATGGCCTTAGTGATTGTCAAGCTGTTGAACCCCGTCAAGGGATTAGGACCAGGAAGACGTAAAAGCCGCAGCGGTGGCCAAGCCGCCATACGCATTCTCAGGTCCATCATCATCCTGACCCCTGTCTTCGGAGTGACCTGGCTCTTCGGTTTTGCTAGTTTAGTCCTTGACCTGGCCGATGGCCTGGCAGCGTCCGCTGTCTTCTACATCTTCAGTGTCTGTAATTCTTTCCAGGTGGGAGCCCTCAGATTTACATTTTACATTGATGGCATTTAGCAGACGCTTTTATCCAAAGCGACTCACGATAAGTACATTTGCCAGAAGAAAGAGAAACAATATATCGCTGTCGGTACAGTTAGGTCAACCCATTCCTCGTATACAACAAAGCTAGCTAGGATAAGATGCTACACGATGCTAAGTACTATTTTTAAGTGCTAGGACGAACAACATACAATCAGTGCGTACATGACGTGCTCAGATCCTGGTGAAACTTCGCTATATACTCCTGTTCCTTTATAACCGCTCTGTCTCCAATACTTCCCCAGGGACTGTTCATCCTGTTGACCGTCAGTGTGGGAGAGAAAATGGTATTTATTTCTTACAGCTTTATTTTGACCTGCAAATACTGCGATCACTAAAATGAGTCACCATTGATAGGTCATTGAGGCGATCTGAAAGTGTTCACACCTTGGTTGCCTCTTTAAATACAACACATTCACAGTAGCATATTAAGAGGTACAATGTGCGAGATCTTCAATTTCAAGTTAGCAAAAATCGAGCTCCTCCACCTACCCCTCCAACCCCGCCCGTCTTTGAAAAGTGCAATTACTTTTTGAGTTTGAACAGGAGATTTCTCTCCCATTAAACAGCGATCCCCGTAGCCTTAGCATCTACACGACAGAATGTGTTTTCGAGCATGTTACAAACAAAAAGCTGTTTCACAAATTAACTGTAAAATGGACCCCGTTTTTTTTATTTCACCAAGGTTCGAGACGCACTGAGGAAAAATGTTTTCGCAACTGTGAGTTCTACACGGATCACTCACGCACTTGTTTTATTAGCAGATGTGTTTTTGCAGTCGTGTTGACATGTTGTCTCTGATCCCCTAGCGACGGCCATCGTCCACTAAGGAGACCTCCATGACCATGCAGTCTTCGATGGAAGACTGACTCCTGAGACACCAGCCTGTCCCGTTTAGTGGAGGGAAACGCATTTCATCTTCAGCAGGGAAATGTAATTATTTTTGGCCTAATGTTGTAGGCTACAACTTTAGAGCATGGGATGTATAACGATCTTACTGTGGATGTGTGATGTCAAGGGTTTTTATTATTTATTAGGGTGGCAAGCACAGATTGCGAAGCTAACCTATCGTAATTGTTAGTTTTACTATTATTAGGTGAGTGCTGCAAGCAGTGCTCAACTATTATTTTTCATAAGTTGTATTCATTCTTTCTTTCTCGACAAACTTTGGGACTTATCTCCTTCCTCATTTTTCCCCTAGACTCCATTCAAATTTAAAAATATTCAGAATAGCTTGGAATCGCGAGGTTCTTTTCAGTTTTTTTTTATATTTTATACTTTTTAAGATATTCCACTTTTAAAATATTATATATTTTTTAACATGGGAGTCAATGATTTAAGACGTAACTAAATCAATTTTCAACCGTTTATCTTCGTTCAAACCATTTAAGAAAATCTGCGCACGGAATTTCGATATCATTTAAACTTTCTTCAGAATCACAGTTTTAGTTTCAAACCGTCATATTCTACAGTTGGTTCCATTGAAGCCGTCTGCCCATTCTGACACTTAAATTACTCAAAGCATCGTAACTCTGATATTTCAACCGTTTACCGTCGTTCAAACCATTTAACAAATCTACACACTTCTATCTTCAATGATATCCACGGAATTTCGATATCATCTAAAAATGTATTCAGAATCACAGTTTTGATTTCATAACTATGGGGTCAAAACAGTCTCATTAATAATGAATGCACAGAGAAGGATTCACAAATGTATTTTGTGATTTACATATAAATTACTCTCTTCTCACAAATACATTTCAATGGACACATAAATGGATGTCGGTATGTATAAATGTAAAATGTATCCATAAACAAATTGGCTGAAAACGAGGGAGGCATCTGATTGGCTACAGAGAGTTCCTTGTTGAAAAAAATGCATTCGTGAATCTAGCGACATCAGGAGTCTCAAAAATCATATAAATACAGTCCAGTTCACACACAAAAGTGTGCTTGTTAATTCAAGTTTAACAGTTTGTATATAAATTAGTGCTGTCAGTTAAACGCGTTATTAACGGCGTTAACGCAAATAAATGTTAACATCGTTAATTTTTTTATCGTGCGATTAACGCAATTATTTTATTTAAAAAAATAATAATCTGTGATTTATGTATAAATTACTCTCTTCTCACAAATACATTTCAATGCACATACAAATGGATATCGGTATGCATAAATGTAAAATAAATCCATAAACAAAAATAAGTTTCACAAACACATTTCTGATCCACACACAAATGTGCCTTGTTTTAAATAAATGTAATATAAATCCATAAATATATTAATTAAAAGAATGTTTGCAATTTTCATCAAAAATGTATTTGTGTGTTGTTACATTTATATTAGTGCTGTCAAGCGATTAAAATATTTAATCGCGATTAATCACATTAATGTCATAGTTAACTCACGATTAATCGCGATTCTTTTTTCTATGCTAAATATCCCTTGATTTCTTTGTCCCATTAATTTCTCATTTTAATGCTCTTATCAACATGGAGAAGTGCATCGGCTTGCCTTGTGCAAATGTTTTTTTATTGATAACAACATTGGCATATACTGATCAAAACAGGACGATACAAAAAATTGGTGTAACTAAACGATGAACATACAAAGATACTGCCTTGAACATAGAAGTCAGGCTACTGCTTCTTTGTTTTGAGCCAAAGAAAAAAATATTCACCCCCTGCCGGCGACTTTCATTGGTTAATGCTGCAATTTTTTCCCGCCCACGGACGATCTGCTTCATACCACGGACATAAAAAGAATGGACCACAGACTGAAAAATGGCCGCCCATTCATTCCTATGGAAACTGCTCAGTGGTGCAGGGGAAACATGAACATATTATAGAATGGACACCGGATTCCAAAATGGCGCCCATTCATTCCTATGTAAACTGCTCAATGGCGCAGGGCAACATCTAGGAGAGATATGCTTCCGCATCATGGGAGCCTAGCCACGCCCTGGTTCAGGACGTACCGGATGCAGAAATATTCTTGTTTTTTCGCATTGTTAGCATTGTAGCATCATAAGCGAGAGGTCTGAGCGATCGCAGTCGCATTGTTTACCGACCATGGAAGCAGGGTTCGAGTTAGGTTGGAGCCAGTGGGAGCTGAGCACCCATAGAGAGGTCTGGGCCCCGTTTCCCGAAAGCGTTGTTAGCCTAAGTGGATCGTGAAGTGCGTCGAAAGGGCATCGTAGAGTTTTCACCGCGTTTCCCGAAAGCATCGTTGGGAACGAACGTCTTGAAAACACTCGTAGCTATTGAGTACTCCAGGGGTGCTCGTAGGTACTCGTAGGACGCTAAGAGCATCGTCAGCTATAGCCTCAGTGGCATCACCATCGGACATTCCGTCTATTGGATGCGTTTTATCAAAACGCATTGCGCCTTTATGTTCTTAGTTTGGTAATTAATAAAGATTATTAATTAATTTATTAATAAAGATGTTAAAATGGCCAAAATAAAACGGGACAGTCCAGAAAATGTTTGCGCAGGCAGGGCACTCAAAATGTGTGAGAGAAAGTGTGGGGATTTGTGCAGACTGACATAGGTTACTCATAAAACGTAGCATAAAATAATGTAAAAAAAAAATTACATAAAAAAAATTAAAAATAAAGAAATAAAAAAAATTATAAAAAACAAGCAAAGGAGCAGGCAAAAGGCTGGGATATGGTGGGGATTGGTCACGTTGACGGGAATGTTCAGTGACATGTGGGAACACGACAAAGAAATTATCGATGGATCGCAAGATCAATCGGGAGAATGATCTTACGAGCGAAGATCCATCGATATCGGGAAACGGGGCCCTGGCTCCCATGAAAGCAGTAAACTCAAATATCTGTGGGGGTCTCTACAGTAGCATAATATTGTAATTACAAATGAAGCTATTTTCCCTTCCACATACAGAGTAATATTGACGTTAAGGAAGGGATAATAGAACGCCGGTCATTATCGGGAAAATAAGCCTAGACAGGGCGAACCGGACACCGACGCGAAACGGAGGTGTCTTGCTTCGACCTGAAAGGGCTTATTTTCGAAAATGAGCAGCTACTTGCCAAACGAAAAAATAACTTCACAAGGCGTCTTTTTACAATTTGTTACCATTCGTAGTGTTGATCAGCAGAGAAACAGTAAGCCAAAGACGTTGACGTCGCTTAGCAACCGAAGACGCTGGTGTTGCAGAGGGCCAATGCAAGTGAACGGAGCGTTCCACGGCATTGAGAAGAGTAGTGTCATATTAAATATTTACTTCCTATATTTACACCCCTCTCCCCCCCCCTCAACAACTTCAAGAGACCCCCACAAAGATGCAATCCTTAACTCGAACCCTGCATGGAAGTATAAGTTAACTTCATAAATATGAAAGATTGCTCCATATAACACCAACAATGTAGCAAACGTATGTAGGCCGAGAAAAAAATACAGTTCATTGTTATTGTTTAAGAAAGATTCCTTCCAACTATTTACAAAAAATGCAATCAATAATTTATATACAAATAAATGGTTACATATCGATCAGCAATGAGGTTGGAGTAGCCTACCCACATAAATAATCACGTGACTCAAAGCTTGCGCCTGTGTGGTCAAATCTTTGAAAAGTCAGTGCTGAAAAGTCATTTCTGAAGAAATACATTTTAATGGTGTACCTACATTTACACCTTTACAAGTTTTTAAAAATAAATATTCAACCTTTCAAAAATGATTTCTCAATGTATGAACACCTGTTTGCAGAATCCCATTTACAAGGTTTCAAAACCAGAAAACAATGAAATACACTGTTAGAACAGTGCCAGATTTGAAACTCTGCAAATGCGTTGGTGACATTTTTTAAACTTTGAAAATGTGTTTGTGAAAAAATATTTACTTTGAAAATGTGTTGGTGAAAATGATGAAGATAAAATAGAACACAAAATCATGTTTGCAGATGTTTGTGAATTTTTTTTTCGGGCTATAATCTCGTTTTTCAGTGTTGCAAAACCTTTTTTACAAGGTGTTGAGTTTTCAAACCCAGACTTACAAGCCTTTGTAACTTTTTTTTCAGGTTTAAATTATGGCAGGAAACTAGCTCCATACAAGGTGAGCGTCGCCGGGCAACGCTCAACAAACGACACAGGAAATCAGTACATAGGATTGGTTCTGCTGCCATCTGGTGGTTTGATGCCTTAATTTATTTTCAACGTCTTAGAGACCCGATAGTAGCCCATTAAAGTAACATAATATTTAGATAGATACATAGATCTACATCTATATTTTTTGCATGTTTTCTTTTACTCATCCATTTTATTGTATGACAATGTTTATATGTGAAGCACTTCGAGTCTGCCTTGTGTATAAAAAGTGCTATATAAATAGTTGCCTTTCCTACATCCCTATATATATATATATATATATATATACACACATATACATATATACATACATACACCACACACACACACACATCCCCACACACACTTTTTTTTTCCACTATAGAATAGATGAAAATAACCCAGAACTAAGTGTTGCAGAATCTGAAAGCCACATTATATAAACCAACCATTATTTCCACTAAATGATTACAATGACAGTTCATATGAATTAACATTTTCTTCCCGCTTAAAAAAGTGATGATATGAAAGTATTTTAACAATAAAGGTACGCTTGAAGGTACGCTGGTCAATCATTTACAGAAATCAGGTTTCAAATGTGTTGAGCTGTGTATTTCTAGATAGTTTTTTTTAAAGCAAGATAAGGCTTTGATTCAAACAAACCCTTACCCAAATGCAATTGTGTATGCATAATAGAAAAATTAAAGTAAAACAAATGGCAAACTCAATTTAATTAGATCAAATTTATTATATAGATTTTATTTTTTTATATTTTTATCCGTCCACTGCTCATGTTTGAAATCAAGTCCTGCCGATTCATTGAGGTTTATGTTGAATGGTCTGTAGGGCAAAAAAAAAGAATTTCAGAGGACAAAACTGCAATAACATAAAAGTTCTCAGACTCATTTCACTAGTCTGTCGTACATGTATAAATCAACTCAAATTTGTTATAGAACAAATGGCAGAGTTTGGTCATATTTAGCTGTTATTTACCGTTCTGGGAAAGCCTTTAGTAACATGGTAGGCTGCTGGAGTTAATAACTTTGTCCTTCAACAACTATAAAGGACGAAACGGAAATACATAAACAGATATTTAAACAAACTGCACAGAACTGAACAGCACATAAACTGGGACAATTCTTGGATATGCAGTGGAAAACGGATATCGCATGATTTAAGATTAATCTAATGATTAAATGTATTTTAGTAGCCAATGTGCATCTCATAAAATACAGGGATACTCACCAATGGCGGGCTCTGCGCCGGGCTGATGTCACCATCTTTACCCCCCAAACCTTTCCAGTGATTTTCCATGGCTTTGTTCACCACCGTTTCCCCAATTTCCGCCCTCACGGTGTACTGAGGAATCGCTGTGTAAAGGTTGTCCCCCACACTAAGCGGAGTCACGCAGAGAGCCTTGTCCACCAGGAGTTCGTAGAATTCGTCAGAAGCGCACTCCTCCCAGGTGCCCTTCGACTCGTCAAACCCTTCCAAGGCGCAGAGGAACGCCTGGGGCGCCGCCTCGAACAGGAACCGGGGCACCGCCTTCACGCCGCTCACGTCGACCTCTGTCTCATTGCCGTAATCTACGAACAAAACCGAGATGGCGTCGCCGGTCCTGCGGATGACCTGAGCGCGGTACCAATGATTGTCGTCGGGGAAGAGGGCGAGGCAGGGACTGCCGAGGCTCAGGGTCCCGACCCAGGCGGGGTCCTGCCCTCCCAATCGTCCGGCCTCCTCTGTGAGCTTGGTCACCTTGTCCAGAACCTCCGGGTTCTCATGCTGACACCAGAAGAAGTGCGGTCCCACAATGCACGTCGCAAACACCTGATACAGACAGTTTGGGAGGACGTCCGGCTTGGGGTATCTGGAGGTTCCTTCAGTGCAATCGGTTTGCTTTGAGTTTGATCCGGGTTGAGTTTGCTGGATGAGGTTCTGTGACAATGCAATGCCCTGGTCGACCAAAACAATATCCCAAATGTCTAGAGTTTCTTTCATGAAGGTGCACGAGTAAGTCTTCTCAGGATTTTCCACAGTATCACTTTTGAACGCAGATATCGCCTCCTGATCCCACTGTTCTTGGTCGTTGCTGATTTCTCCAAATTGACATGGAATAGCGAACCGTGGCTGAGCTAGGAATTCCTTGTCGAGGTAGCACGTCTTACCACAAGGGATCGTGGCCTCGTTGCCAAAGTCTATGAACTCTACTGCGAGTGACCCGTCGTCAAGCTTCTTCCCAACAACTGCACGATACCATGCACTGTCGTCAGGGAACTCTGCACTGATCAAATCACTAACATTCAAGCTGTCAAATTGAACTGGACCGGAAAACACCCCGTCTTGGTCGTTGAGTTTGTCCACAATGGCGTATATGTCCTTCTCATCCTGTTGGAGTTGAACAAAAACCCTTGAAGGGTTCTTGAAATGGGAAACATGGACAGCAAATGACGATCTTTGCTCTATTAGCTTTGGGGGAAGGTCTGCCAGTGTTGCATTTTTTAAGGCATTACTGGGTGCCACTGAAGGTTGCACAGGTTTATTCGTGCCCAGCAGGGCATATGCTACGGACGGTACACTCTGCTCCACCTTTGCTTGGGGGCCATTTCTGCCACACATTTCGTTTGGTTGCGCGGTCCTCATCTTTGGTTCAGTGATCGTTAGTTTTTGCATTTGACAGTGGTCCACTGGGATTTCCAGTGCGTGCCGTTCGGCGCCTGAAGACGGCGAAGGAATGGGCTGTGGGTGTGAGCCATTTCGTTTTTTTGCCATCACTGTCCTCGCTTTGATTACAAGATTTACATTCAATGTCCCGTCGAAGAGTACCACAAGTAGCTTCCCACTGGAGTCTATTTCCTCCACAGAGATGGTGAAACAGTGGCCGACGGCGTGCTCTTCAAACCAGTCGTTGATTTCCTTTGGTGCATCTGCCGGAACATCAAACAGGCCAACTTCGACAGCCTGCGCAGGAAGCGATCGGACCGCACTACATTCTGCTGGAACGGGAAGAACGTCTGACATTTTCAATGACACGACATCACCAAATTCCACAAAGCAAACCTGGGGCTGAGTACCCGTCTTCTTTATTTGACCTCTGTACCACTTGTTGTCCGTGTACCTTGCGATACATGCGCTGTCGACCACCAGAGGAAGACTAGTGCATTGCGACTGACTGGCCAGAAGCTGCTGAACACCTTCCATGATTCTGTCAAACGAAGGGTTGTTCCTGGTGAGCTGGCAGTAGAAATGATTGACACTAACGGAGCATGTGATGGACACCTCCTCCCTGGAACCGACTTCCAGGTTGTGGGTTGAGTGACTGTATCCCGTTGGGACGAGTGGAACAGTAATAACCTCCGGAGGGTGTACAGACTGTGACACCGACAGCCGAGTGAGCAGGTCGCATACACTCTGAAGAGGGGTCCCGATGTCGACAACGCTACATGCAAAACCTTGTGGGTTGCGTGTCATAGCTTTGATGGTGCATTTCAACTCGCCTTTGGAGAAATCTCCTTCATCTACGAACTTGCGGAATTCTTCTGTGGCCCCATCTGTCCAAGGAGCAGCAATGGGGTTGTCTGGGTGCAATGGGGTTTGTAAACAGCACTGAAGGGCGTGCGCTTTCATACACATGAAGCGTGGATCAATTGAGCGTAGGTCTTTCAAAGGAACCTCGACAATGTGACCGTAGTCTATGAATCTGACATCCGTCATTGATGACTTGCGGTCCATTATTCTCCCGCGGTACCACATGTGGTTGTCCGGGTGCCGGGCAACACAGAAATCAACGACAGGCTTCTCGACCCTGGAAGTGTCATAATAACTTTGCAAATCCTTCATTAGGAGCAGAAGAGATTCTCTGTTTTCTAATATTTGACAGAAAAACATTAATGGACTTTCAATGAAAGTTACTTTCACCGCCACACAGCTTCCTACGGGTAAAATTTGTTCACAAATGTTTTTCTTCTCCACATCGGGGGTTTGGGCAGAAGCTGATCCATTCTGCATCACAGAGTTTGCGTTTTCCTTCCTGAGGGGCGATGGATCGGTCCAGCATTTCTTGTCAACACTTTTGTCGTCGTCTGTTCTCCCGCTTGCTGGTGGGTTTGCAGACTTGGGTGACGCGCTGCATTGAAAGAACTGATCCGTCAGGCCGACCTTGGGGATGAAACTATTTTCTGTTTCATCTGTATCTGATGGCGTTGTACGGTCTTCCGCCAAGGAATCCTTACCGGCGTGCCTCGAGTCTGAAAGAACGATAGATTCCTCTATAAAATAAGCATTGATGCATGCCGCGTTATCTCCAAACAACCGGACATCATAGATATTCTTCACTGCATCGTAGCATTCAAATTTAGCCACAACAGAACCACGCATCAGGGATTTCAGAACATCTATTTGGTCTTTGGGCCGAGTGGTGCCGTCCACTCCATCGAGAGCACAGTGGTACGCGAAGACCGGTATTCGGAGGAAGCTGTCGTGCAGATGTCGGACTTCAGACATGGGGATCCTTTGAGTCTCCCCGTGATCCACGTGTAGCACGTCCACGAAGCCAGTGTTGCTCACCGCGGCTTGGGTCAGTTGGGAACGCTGCCATGTGCCGTCAGCGCTTCTGGTGGCACACGGGGATCCACTCGCCCATGGTCTAGCTGGCCCCAGGGTAGACCTTCCCTCATAGTACAGCTGCATCTGCTTGGAGAGCTTCTCCTGCTCTTTGGAGAATATTGAGAGTTTACAGAACAGGCTCATTGAATCCGTCACTTGGGTCACCTTGACATTTTCAAAGAATCCAGATTGCAGTTCGAGGTAGAGGTATTGTTTTGGCACATCCCCACCATTAGACAGTGAAGTGCTTAAGGAGGACGGCGTGGAAGGACTGGTAGGGGAATCTAGAGATGAGAGGACCAGGCTCTTGAAGTGGCCAGCTTCAATCTTCTTTGCCATCCGACCGCGGGATAGAAAATTGCCGATCAACGGAATGTCAATGAGGATGATCCCATCTGGCATCAGTACATCTTCAACCAATCCACTCATTTGCTTGTCAAGTACAGATTTCAAAAATGTTGTTGCTTTTTCTGACCATTTCTCTGTAAAAGGCAGAATATTAGCGAGAAAGCAGGTTTCTAATTGGTATGGCATTATATTCTGCCGTCTTAAGACACATTCCGGGACAGGGTTATCTTTTGAGTCGGGATTGATTTGATGAGACGCTACTTCCTCAGTCTTGTTCTCCGGGACGCCTTTAACTTCATAGCCGATGTCCACCAACAGTTCCACCAGACCGAAATGGCTCTTGAAACAGACCTTTTTAATCACGAACACCACCTCCAATCCGGACGTTGGAGGTTCTGATATTGAAAACATTTTCAAGTCCATTTAATTTCCAATGTCACCTGCAAAAAATAAAAGCATTAGAGTCATCTGGTACTTTTCAGATTATTTGCCAATATAACATTTAACGTTCTTTTTAGTTTCATTTAAATTAGTAGAATGTTAGGGTCAAGGCAACCACACACCGGACCAACTGCCCGATTCGCGTCGGTAAATTAAGTCGGGCTATTTAATCTGGCCAACACCGACATGGGCTGTACACACCTACGGGATTACAGCCGACGCAGTACGTTCCGCGCTTGCGCGAGATACGTCTCCAAAACAACAGGCGGCGCTAATCTGTATTGTGGGCCAAAAAATACGAAAACCGGAAGTAGCAGGTCCTCTTCTTCGATTACGCCGTTTCTCAATACCAAGTACGCAAACTAGGGACTCGCGGGCTGTTTCCCAAAGTGAAGGCTGCAGCCTTTCTAGAACACTTCCTTGCTAGTCGCGTCCTATGTAGATAAGGCTAGAGTGCTACCTAGCGTTTGTAGCATTCAGAGTTTGGAACGACTTGCTAGTGTAGAAGCGCTTCCGGTTTTTAAATATTGCTCCAGTGTTAAATATGATAATGTTTTAATTGTTGAAATTGTTACTGGCGACTAGGGATGGGCATTCGATTTAGTTGTCTTAGTCCATCGTCGGGAGAATTAACGACCAATTAGTCGATTAATCGTTAATATTTTACATTAAAATTAAAAAAATATATTATATTCAGAAATGAAATGAAAATACAAATGCAGCGCGTTTTCCTCATTGGGATCTTTATTATTAGATGAACAACTCGGTTAAACCAGATCCGTTCAATAGTTATCAGCTACTCTGCTCTAAGCAACGGAGCATGCAGCTCGAAGCCGGTGCTCATAAACATAACTAAAAATAAACACAACCCTAGTTTCTTCCCAAAATAATAACAATAATAATATAAATAAAACAATCATGTTATAACTTAACCAACCAGTCTACGGATTTTTGTTCAGAAAGATGAGCAAGTTGACATGCTATGGGGTCAGACGCGACCGCAGCCTGGTGACCGTCAGTCCAGCCGCCGAAAACACCCACTCTGTGGGGACCGACGTTGCCGTGATGCACAATGGCCTCCGTTCTAACTTGGCATGGCGGGGGAACAACTTTCCACAATCCAGGGGCTCAGAAAGTTCTGTATTTCTGCTTCGATGCTAACCTCGCCTTGAGTGGTAGGCCTATAGTGCTCCCCAAGAAGTCATTTTTTAAATCATAATGGTCCCACACCAGACTTCGCCGTGGCCTCGTCCGCTTCATTATTGCATCGCCGGGTTCCAATATCCATACTATCCGTGCTTACTAGTCTAAGTTTGAGTACGTAGGGCATTCCGATTGAGATCGGGCGAAAATAAGTGTACTGAAAACGGTCAAATCGCGAAGTGTGTGGCGATGTACACTTTTCGTACTCAACGGCAGCCATCTTAGCTACGTAGCGGAAGAGGGCGGAGCCAGGCTGAGCCAAAGTCGCCGCAATTGCCACAGAGCCTGCATTAATAGTCATTTTGTAGATTTTATAGATTTAATAGCTTTTTATAGCTGCTAGGCGTGAAGAGTTCACCGTTCAGAGCGGGATGTTTATTGCGGGGGAGGAGCCGCAAATTTAAATATTGCCCCTGTGTGGTCAAATGTTTAATAGCACACTGCATTCGTCTGAATTAGTCGATCGTCGATTAATCATGCCCATCCCTACTGGCGACAGTAGTTTGTTTAAACACCACCTATTTGCATATTAAAACAAATCAATCCATGCAAAATATAGCCTATATCATTACGTTGCAAGAACGTTTGAAAGAAATCGCACAGGTTAATTTTTTGCACTTACATGATTAATCTATAAAAAGCAATACGGCACAAAATATTTCTGAAACATTCAAATAACTCCACTTAAAGCAATCCGTTTCTCAATTTGCGTTCTTTTCTGTACTTGCTTACTTGCATTCTTGTGAAACGTCAGTCGTATCCCAAGTACTCTTCCAATTCAAAGTACGCATCAAGTCAAGTACTGTCGTAAAACCCGGAAGTATATATTAAATTGGCCGTTTCATCCATAGATATATATTAACTAAATGCCCTACGGCGGCGTCTCGAACGTCACCATAGGCCGCCATCTTACCACAGTAAAGCTTTCTGGTGGAATCTGTTGTAGCGGACTTAGTGGAAGTATATACAATACAGGTCCAGTGTTTCCCCCACATTCACAGCAGCGGCGCGCTGCCGCTGCTGAATTTTCTCCGCCGCTGCAATAAAAATCCTTCTCCTAATTTATTTATTTTTTTACGTAGCTCCTTTTAGAAAATGTACAGCGCGTAACGTCAATTGCGCAGCACGCGGCACATCGTCACGTAACCAACATCAAAGAAGAAAAATACACAGCGAGTGTGGCAGTTGTTGGCAGTAGGCTACCCTACACGGTTGCAAAGTTACATTGATTCTAGCAGTAGCGAGTGAAGCGGAAGATCGAAGAAAAGAGAGAGACAGAGAGAGAGAGAGACAGACAGAGAGAGAGAGACAGACAGAGAGAGAGAGAGAAAGTAAGTTGCTAAAATGTGTCGCTACATGACCACCAGTGTTAAAAACCCTCTGAGCCCAATCATTTTATTGTATCTGTAAACCGCAACCTCCGTGCCGTTTTTCCTCTAGTATTGTGTGTGTGTGTGTGTGTAGGCCTATGTGTGTGTGTGCGCGTGTTGTCGCTCTTTTTGGGATCACTCGTTGCCTTTACAGGAGCTTATATCCAGTCAGGAATTTATAGCCTAGGTATTTTTTCGGGAACTTTGAAAAATGAATCCATACTGTTAGATCCGATGTTGTTCTTTATTGCCATATAAAATCAGTTTATCGCGTATTTTAGTTAGGGATTTATGCTAATCGCCTGTAAGCATGTGGTCATTAGCATAAATGCAGGGAAAAACCCTAAGGACATTTTTGAACAAAGTGTCTTATGTAAAAAAAACAGTTATGCTTTGGGCATAGCAACCATGTTTAGTGTTTAAGCATTAGGCAAAAATCTGTAAATAAATTGTGCAAATTATATTTGCGTTGTGGCATTTTTTGTTTAAATATTACTATACAAAAATATAAAAATCTGTAAATGAAGACACAAAAGGCAAAGTTACAACACCAATAATCCCATCTACAGTAATACAGGACTGTTTGAATAGGATTTAAGTGCATATTCTCCTCTCAAAGTGCACCAGATTCATGCATTCCAATGTAAAGGGTACAAATAATTTCGGTCGGGGGGGCATGCCCCCGGACCCCCGTAGAGGGTTTCACACCCTCACACCACCGCTGCTGAAAAAAATCCTACGGGAAACACTGAGGTCCTGTTACACAGGAACAGCGGGGCTAGTATGACATAATAGTATTGCTAGATTGTTGTTGACAAGGCTTTTTAGAATACGTTTGTCACATATTATAATCATATTTTATCGTATTTGTCTAAATGCATACTTGACTGTAGATAGATTTGAGTGAAGTTACCAACACAATATATTGCCGAGTTTTAGTAGCCCATGTATTGATTTAACATAAATAACACGAATACCTTGTGCATGTGTGTATTTCTTGCACCTGTCTGTTCTGTTTAATGTTCATTTCATATGAAAACACATTATATACACATTATACGGTTATATATAATTACATAAATACATCTCTGTACAGGGTGGAGATTTCAACAGGCAGCCTTTCTTGATGTATATTTGTAAAGGGAAATCTTGTACCTATTTTAGAACATTATTCTATTTTTCTTGGAACATAACAATTATTCATAAGTATGTACTGTCATACCTACATCTCTGACGTTCATAACAAACCAAACCGTTTGAAAATTTAGCAAGTTATGGTTATTTAAAAAGTACATGAATCACTACCAACACAATGTTATTGGTGAGCAGCTTACTGTGGTAAGATGGCCGCCAGTGGTGACGTTCGACTCCATTGGCCAGCACCGCGGACGAGGCATCTAGTTAATATACATATCTATAGGCTGAATCCGAAAACTTAGTACATACTATTTCTGTTCAGTGTCTACTACTTGACCGTACTACACCTGACTGTGTAGTACGGTCTACAGCTATGCGTGGAACGCCTCCGAACACCGCCGAAACTCCACCGGATGTTTGGAGATGACGTATCTCCCCTCAGATGCCGGCAAAATTACCTTGATAAGTTAACTGTTTTTTTTTACTATTTTTAATGTCTATTTTTTTAGCCGCTTTCTACGACGTCTTTCTGGTGGTGTCGGGTCAGCCATCTCTTCTTCGTTAGTTACCAGACTCCGGTTGCATTGTGGGATAGCGTAGTGAACTCCGTTGTTTAATGTGACGGTAGTACACATTCGGATAAGGTTTTCCATACTACACAATGCGTACTGAGCATTCGGACGCGCTATATTTGTGGCGTACTACAAAATGCATACTATATAGCAGTCAAGTATGAGTATTCGGATGCGTTTACCATCCTCACTTCACTGATTCGCTAGTCAAGCTGCTAGCCCTCCACCAATCAGAATGGTAAAAGAATGACCGACTCGAATGGCCGAATACACGTGTTGAATCGGTTTAAATGAACGCCAACGTGGCAGATTTGAGCGACCACATCAAATAGACTCATGTCACCGACGCCGATGTGGGCTTTCCTTTCTAATTGCAGTAGAGATAACCTTCTATTTCTCTACACAAAAAAGGGTCAAAACGCACGCTTCGCGCAAAATAATGAACGAGTGATAATGTATTGAGGTTTTACCTTCATCCGGTTGTTCCAATTGTCGTTCAGTCCTTTATAAAAAAGAAAATAGGTCCGATAGTCAATCAAAATCCAGACTACAAATTAGTGGCGTTAACGATGAAACCCAAACATCAGTAGTACTTCCTAGGACCTCGACCGCACCGTGCAACACACCTGTTCTGTTGTAGAGCACTCGCCGAGCCGACGGCTCCATGGGACGTCATTAATTTTGATTGGACCACAGGAAAGTAGGCGTGTCTTCCTTGTGCGTCCGTTACGTCCAGGGCTTCCTCCAATATGCCTCGTAGGCCTTCGGCAATACAGCCAAAGTTTGGCATTTCAACCTTACACCATCGAATGAGAAAATATACAGGACTGGAGAATTTTATTTTGGCATTTCAAAAATGTTCTGTGTAGTTTATGATAGTTTCAGACAGTTATGGGGAATCATAAAGAATATCGTGTTGTTTCACCCAGTATGCTCATTTCTCCACAGGGATTTCGCAGTAGGGACTATCCTACTGCGCCAAGCATATGCAATTACCTTTCTATGTGAACTGTATTTTAATCAGTATTGCTGATTATTAATTGTCATACATCGCTTTGATGCAGAAAGGACCAGGATTGTCTAGGGTAGCCCAGAGGTTCTGGGTTCGATCCCAGCATGTCTGTGGTCTACCTGCCTGTGGTCAAGGTGTCTGTGGTCTACCTGTCTGTGGTATCCTGTCTGTGGTACCTGTCTGTGGTACCTGTCCGTGGTCTAACTGTCAAGGCATCCTTGAGCAAGAAGCCCCTAGCTCGTAAGAAGACGATATCATGAAAATTGTGAGGTAGAGAAGCATCTTATTCAAGCTGATGTTAGACAATCGTCTATATGGGAGGAATGGTTTCCTAGGAGAAGACTTCCTACTATAATGGCTGAATAATGGATCCATGCTCAGGCAACTGATGGATGGGTGCTACTGGTCTGGTGTCTATATTTAGACCATCTCTCCGTGTGTACGATAAGAGCTGAAACTGATACATGATGATTCGCACAGATAGCCCAGACTCGGCGGGCTCGTGCAGGGATCCTCAAACAACCACAAACCGTTTGTGTGCACAAAACCCCGGCGCCGGATATGTTCGCTGTCTCGTGTTTGTGCCGAACTAGAGGCTCAGGCATCGGATTTCTGTACGACTCAATGTTTGTTATTCACCGGGGAAGCGCCCACATAGAGGGGCTGCTCTTGGGCTTTCTTTACGTCGCGCTGGTCGATGGCCGGTGGCTGCTCACATCCTGGGGGTTGTGTTGCAGACAGGGATGTCGGCGGCTGCTGGGGCACCCGGCGGTGGTACACCGGGTAGAGCGCATAGCGTGCAGGTCCTGAACGCAGCGACCCGGGTTTGATTCCTGCCCGTGGTCCTCTGCTGCATGTCCTCCTCTCTTTCTCCCTCTACAATAAAATGCCATCAAATAAATCGTACAATTAATGTTGGCGGCAGTTTTGTTTGCCTCCTCGGTTGGTTTAATCTCTGACTTCTGTGTGAGTTCGCAGTGTGTACATTCTCAGAGCGGAATGGGATGCAGTAGATGATAGTGAGGGTTACCAACTAACCAATATGGCGTCTGTATGAATGGAGACTATGGCTCCTCCTGGTCTCCAGCCTATACGGATACCAGTTTTTTTGCTGCACCCTCGTGGATAGGGCCTGTGTCTATCAGTTGAAAAGGAACTGCGTTCAATCCTCAATGTCCCCAAACTAACTAGCAAGATTTCTACCCCCTACCTTTTCCTTAACGACCTGTATCTGAGTTAACTGTCTAACCCCTACCTGCTCCTTAGTGACCTGTATCAGAGTAGACTGTCCAACCCCTACCTGCTCCTTAATGACCTGCATCTGAGTTTACTGTCTCTTACCCCTACCTGCTCCTTAATGACCTGCATCTGAGTTTACTGTCTCTTACCCCTACCTGCTCCTTAGTGACCTGTATTAGAGTAGACTGTCCAACCCCTACCTGCTCCTAGTGACCTGTATCAGAGTAGACTGTGTAACCCCTACCTGCTCCTAGTGACCTGTATCAGAGTAGACTGTGTAACCCCTACCTGCTCCTAGTGACCTGTATCAGAGTAGACTGTGTAACCCCTACCTGCTCCTAGTGACCTGTATCAGAGTAGACTGTGTAACCCCTACCTGCTCCTAGTGACCTGTATCAGAGTAGACTGTGTAACCCCTACCTGCTCCTAGTGACCTGTATCAGAGTAGACTGTGTAACCCCTACCTGCTCCTAGTGACCTGTATCCGAGTAGACTGTCTAACCCCTACCTGCTCCTAGTGACCTGTATCCGAGTAGACTGTCTAACCCCTACCTGCTCCTAGTGACCTGTATCAGAGTAGACTGTGTAACCCCTACCTGCTCCTAGTGACCTGTATCCGAGTAGACTGTCTAACCCCTACCTGCTCCTAGTGACCTGTATCCGAGTAGACTGTCTAACCCCTACCTGCTCCTAGTGACCTGTATCAGAGTAGACTGTGTAACCCCTACCTGCTCCTAGTGACCTGTATCAGAGTAGACTGTGTAACCCCTACCTGCTCCTAGTGACCTGTATCCGAGTAGACTGTCTAACCCCTACCTGCTCCTAGTGACCTGTATCAGAGAGTAGACTGTCCAACCCCTACCTGCTCCTAGTGACCTGTATCAGAGTAGACTGTGTAACCCCCACCTGCTCCTATAGTGACCTGTATCAGAGTAGACTGTCTAACCCCTACCTGCTCCTTAGTGACCTGTATCAGAGTAGACTGTCTAACCCCTACCCGCTCCTCAATGACCCCTCATAGAGCTATCTGTCAGAGTGTGGCCCTGTAGACGCCTCCCCAGGGGCCTTCTGCTCTAGGGCCCAGTTCTCCAGGGGCCCTCTGCCCGAGTCCCCGGGACCCACACACCATGAACCAGCCAGCGTTGGCCCCGCCGTGTCTTTTGAAAAAGCCCATTGAAGTTTTATTTAGTTTCAGTCACTACAGAAGTCATTTGGTGCAACACATGCCACATGTAGAAAATAACAGAACAGAAACACACTCACTTTGTGGTTGGATTTGTCATATAAACATCGACCAGACGAGAAGGTGTTGACATGGCGGTGGGATTGGACTGGATCAATTATAGAGACGGTACCCATGGGGGGATTTGAGGGGGTGTTGGTCTCAATAAAATATTTTCTACCGTAAATCATTCTGCATATCCCATTACCGTATATCGAACGCCTAGCTAGACACCCAGTCCTTGCTTGCATAGCCTACAATCGGAATGGGGGGGGGGGGGGGGGCTGTTGAAAGTGTTGAAATGAGGAGAGCTAGCGCAGCTAACGTTAGCAGTAGCCTACGTCGCCACGGCGGCCATGTTTAAAGTAGGGAAAGTCCTCCTTCCTCCAAGAGTCTGCACCACTGATAATCTCTGAAAAGACCTAACGGATTATAAAATGAGACAATCAATAAAAAGTTAATCTCGTTATAAAGTTATTTTTTTATTCTTATTAATATTATAACTATAGGTATCGGAATGCAGTGTGTCTAGTAAACATACTTTGAAACAGGCTTTGAACTTTCGTCGCCTCTCCCCCCCTTGCGGAGAACGTGCTCGCGTAGCTTCGAGGTTCAAAGCCCTAAAGATTGTAAATCGTTTTTGTAGTGCTCTTTTTGTATATTTTATTTCTGTAAACATATTGATATGTCCTCTGTAAAGTTACTAGAGTTGAAATCATGTGACGGTGGCTGCGGCGGTGGTGGGGGAGAGGGGAGATAGTCCAACTACGTTCAGGCTGTTATTGTGGGTAATGGGTAATGTGTCTAATGATGTTAGACGCCATTTTGTCTCTCGTCGCTGTTCGACGGCGGACGGCGTCGACCACAACATGGACGCCGCGGTTTATCGCTTAGTCACCGACGCAAATCATAACTGAATCCAAGCCAAGGGGTGGGAACCACACACACAATGTGACTCCTCCGTTGTCCTTCAAAGTAAAACACAAACCATGAAGAGAAAAGCAACAACTCAAGAGGCACAGGTGCGTGTGCGATGGGGTGAGAAGGGGACCATCGTCCGGTATCAGGTGACGTAATGTACTTATTTACCACACACTGTACATCCCATGCAACAATACTAAACAAATTCTGTAGGGACACTCGTTTTTATACCCACCTAAGGATGCAAAAGGTAAGAGATTATATATATTCATATATATATATATATATATTATCAATATTTTTCTGACACATAATAACTGCATGCAAAGAACTGACACTCCCCAATGTGTGTGTGTGTGTTTGTGTGTGTGTGTGTGTGTGTATGTATGTGTGTGTGCGTGTGTGTGTGTATGTGTGTGTGTGCGTGTGTGTGTGTGTGTGTGTGTTGTGATCCTCCCGTCCGAGGTCTGAACAGTAGACAGTTACAATTATCATAGGAGTTATTGTCTTGGTACTATTTATATAAAGCATACATTAGCTTCAGCAGTGACCACCGGCTGGTTTGAAGGCGGAGCGTTGGGGGGGGCGGTGCGTTGGGGGGGGGGGGGGGGGGGGGTGTGTGATGGAGGTGTCCTAGATATACGTCGGGGGACATAATTCATAAATGCAGTGCTCCACTGATTTACAAGCTACGAGGTGAAGGGGGGGATGTATAGGTGTGTGTGTGTGTGTGTGTGTGTGTGTGTGTGTGTGTGTGTGTGTGTGTGTGTGTGTGTGTGTGTGTGTGTTTGTGTGTGTGGGAGGGGAGGGCGGGGGGGGGGGGGGGGGCGGGGGGGGGGGGCGGGGGGGGGGGGGGGGGGGGGGCGGGACGGGTTACAGTGCACAACTCACATGTTTGTTTTTTTGGTGTGTCTGATATAGAAACGTATGATATCGTTGAGCTATAAGAGAGATGATTCAGCCTTTTACATTCTCATGCATACGACCACAAGAAGCGAGTCCATTGAAAAAATAGTCCAAGCATTATTTTTTTTTGTCGTTTTTGTTCGTTATTTTCCTGTGGAAATGGCAGAGAATCTAACATCAAATCGTGAGCTGCTGCTGCTGCTGTCCGGAGAGAGTGAGAGTGAGAGTGAAAGTGAAAGAGAGTGTGAGTGTGAGTGCGTACGTGTGAGTGCTTGTTTGTGTGCTTGTATGTGTGTGTGTGTGTGTGTGTGTGTGTGTGTGTGTGTGTGTGTATGTGTGTGTGTGTGTGTTTGTGTGTGTGCGTGCGAGAGGAAACAGACTGGACACGGTGGACGGGGGCGTTTTGATGGGGGCTGGGCGGGGGTGTGTGGCGGGGGGGGTGGCGGGGGGGGTGGTGGGGGGGAGCGCTCACTTCTGCATGTCGCACTGCAGGAGCAGAACGATGGAGGGGTCGCTCTTGGCCGCCTCCTTAAACTCGTCCAAAGAGATCTGGTCGTCGTTGTTCTTGTCCATCTTGGAGAAGATGCGGTCCACTCGCTGCTCCGGCGTCAGGCCGTCCTCGTTCATCTTCATCATGATCACCGTGCCCACCATCTTGTAGATGGCCTGCGGGGAATATCGTGGGATGCAATGAGAGAGACTCACTCACAGGACGCTGGCCGTCGGCGAGGGGGATTGTGCCGTGTGTGCGTGCGCTACACGCAGGCCGGTCATGCCAGCTTGGAATCCTGTGTGTTCTCAGAACGGTTCTTTATCATGGGATGTAGTAGGATTGGGATCGATGCACACCCACCTCCTTAAGATCGCTTTCACCACATCACCTCCTTCCCTGCCCTCCCCTGCTTCCTTTTTTATCGTTTGACTTATATCTTATTAAATATTAAAAATACAAATGATTTTGGGTTCACCCTGTAAACCGGCTTTGATTATTTAAAAAAGCGCGATATAAATCAATTGTATATTATTATTATTATTGCTCTTGATGAATAAACGCACCGAGGATGATTCATTTTGTATCAAACAGGCCAATAAATCATTCATATGTGTGTTACATCCTACATCACCTCAAAAGTGTCATCATTTAGCTTATTAGTCGTTTATTAGTCCCTCTTCACTGTCTCTCCTCACTGTCTCTCAACTGTCTCTCCTCACTATCTCTCAACTGTCTCTCCTCACTGTCCCTCCTCCTCCTCCTCCTCACTGTCTCTCCTCCTCCTCCTCACTGTCTCTCCTCACTGTCTCTCCTCACTGTCCCTCCTCACTGTCTCTCCTCACTGTCCCTCCTCCTCCTCCTCACTGTCTCTCCTCACTGTCTCTCCTCACTGTCTCCTCCTCACTGTCTCTCCTCACTCTCTCCTCACTGTCTCTCCTAACTGTCCCTCCTCCTCCTCACTGTCTCTCCTCACTGTCTCTCACTGTCTCCTCCTCACTGTCTCTCCTCACTGTCTCCTCCTCACTGTCTCTCCTCACTGTCTCTCCTCACTGTCTCTCCTCACTGTCTCCTCCTCACTGTCTCCTCCTCACTGTCTCTCCTCACCGTCTCCTCCTCACTGTCTCCT
>NC_082386.1:18135511-18143991 GCF_031168955.1 Gadus macrocephalus
ACACTTGGCTTTCTTTAATCCCGAAAAAAAAAAACGGGCTGGAATTCGGAAGACGACACTATGGGCCGATGATGCAGGAGACAGCAGCCGGGACCGATCCCACGCGAGTCTTGGGTTGTTTGCGCGATGCGAATTGAGGCGCTCGGCGTCACCCGCGTGCATCAGAGGAGGCTGCGCTCCTCTTCCTCCCGTTCTGCGTGCAGTGCTCTGCTCGTCACGAGGGATGCTGGGAGCCCAACTCTGTCTCTGAAACCCAAAACTGTTTGATTACGACGAAGACCAAAGGACTGCGCTTATGTAGGATTGGCCCGTGTGTGCCCAAGAACCGGGTGTGACCAGGCTTCGTTTTTTTTTTTTTTTATTGGTTATGTCTCTGAATTCGATGAGTTCAAACCGACGCAGAAGACATATAGGACTGGTTCGGCACGGGTTCTCATGGCGTGGCACCGAAAATATGGCATTTTCAAGCCATTTTCCGTGTTGGTTAATGGACCTTTTGGCTCAATAAGAGACATACGTCACGTGTTTTTTTCCGCCTCATTTATTTGACCCAGTTATGGTTGTGCCAGGGACTAGCATACTGTTTTAAGAATCAATATGGATCGATAAAGAACCGAGGTCCGTCAGATCCCTTCTCGTCAAACACTAGCACCATCCAATACATTATCTTTACCTGCCTCTCACGACCAGAATGGGTCTACACAAGGGCCTTTATAAAGCTGCAACTTGAAACCAATTCATGATTTAAGGAAATATCTTGGTCCGTGGCACAATAATGCATGATGACTGGATTTGGTTAATTGAATACACACATACAGTACAGTGATTTTATTTACATCTCACAAACACAAAAGCATACAGTTTAGATACAGCGATAACTTTAGCACCAGTAGAGCTATCGGATTCTTAATGTTTTTTCAAAATAAAAGACCTAAGCTTGAGCTCACTATATAGGCCTGGCTAACATTGACTTTAATACAGCAGCATTCACTTACAAAGGTCAGTGGATTACAAAAGGATGTATGGTGCTGTACCCCGGAAACGTTATGCATAAGCAGTGAAGGACATCTGTATTGGCCATTTGTGTTTTTTTTCTCTGTGTAAAATCGGTGTTGCTGGGGCCTCTGTGGGCCTGCATCTCAGTTGAAACACTGATGCTTGTTAAAAACCTAAAAAAAAGACACGTAACCAAAACCATTAGATGGGCTGGTGGAGTAGCCGATACACAAAGAGGCTATCATAAAAAGGACGTTGCATATTGACCATATACATAATGACACAATTGCATCTCAATGCATTCCCCCCCCCCCCACATCAAGAGAGACTCTGACCCTCTATGCAGTATATGTACACACTATCTGTACGTTCTGATCTTAGATTATATTGTTTTATGTTTGAAATGATAGTCAAACTAATTAGAATACATTTAAAAAATGCACCATTCACTTTTTTTGTTTCGGATTTTTTACAATAAATAGTAATGTGAGGAAATAAGTCAGTATAAAAATGAAACAATCCTAAAGTCTCTTATAGGTCGGTTAACTTTATGCCTTTATACTGTTTTTGAATCATAATAAGATAAATAGATAAATTAACACGCTGGGGCATTCAGTCCAACATGAGTCAAATAAACTCCTTTGTGATTCCACAGCTGATTAATCTTTGTTAACGTGTGTATACATATCTATATCTATATATGCATATAGATACATGTATGGTTGTACTGTATGTACTGCTGCATAACGTGTGCGGAACAAACCACAGCATAACACCAGTGTTGAGGTGGAGGCTCCACCCTGATGGCGGTGGACGTTCTCCTCCACCCTTGCCCCGGTGGCCCTCTCCGCCCCTGCCCCGGTGGCCCTCTCCGCCCCTCGTGTCCGTGGCCGCTGATTGCTCCTGCGTACTGACAACACTTCAATCAAACCCTGGCGTGCCGAAAAGAATACAAAAAGATTGAAAAAAGATGGTCTAAAAAAACGACAGTGACCAGGAAACTCGACGGTGGGCGATTACGTGACCATGCAGATCGGGACAGGGACGGGGGGGGGGGGGGGGGGACGACGACAGGGACGGGGGGGGTAGGGCGTGGCAAGGTCGTGGCAGGGGGCGTGGCACCTCTAGAGCTTGGTCTGCTTTAGTTTGTCGATGTGGTAGCACAGTTTGAGGGCGGGGCCCAGCTTCAGGCCAGGTACTTCATGATCATGTCGCTCTTCAGCAGGAGCAGGGCGTTCCCGTCGATCTCCTGGGGAGAGGAGGCACACAGCAGGAGGGGGAGGAGGAGGAGGAGGAGGGGGGAGACACACAGCAGGAGGGGGAGGAGGAGGAGGGGGGAGACACACAGGCATGAGGAGGAGGAGGAGGGGGGGGAAACAGGCATGAGAAGGAGGAGGAGGAGGAGGGAGGAGACACACAGCATGAGGAGGAGAAGGAGGGGGAAGACACAGTCATGACGAGGAGGGAGGAGACACAGCAAGAGGAGGAGGAGGGGGGAGACACAGCATGAGGAGGAGGAGGAGGAGGAGGAGGAGGAGGGAGGAGACACAGTCATGACGAGGAGGGAGGAGACACAGGCATGAGGAGGGAGGAGACACAAGCAGGAGGAGGAGGAGGGGGGGGGGGGGGAAACACAGCATGAGGAGGAGGAGGAGGAGGAGGGGGGAGACACAGGCATGAGGAGGAGGAGACACACGCATCAGATGTCAGAACAATCAACTTCACTGCGTGTTGAATAAACAGAAACCAGTGAGAGATCAGTGTCCCTACATCATGAGTTGTTATGGTGAGACGTTCCTGTCCATCGCCAATGAACGTCGCACCCACACGGCCAGGATTCCTCACATCCGCCCCCTTAATTGTTTTCGGAATCCTGCCCACTTACTCCCGGCGATGTCTCCGTCTCGACTATGTTTTGGGATTGTTTGCTTTGATCGTCAATTGATTTCCCGCTGTCCCCACCGATCTGCTAGTAAAGGGCTCGTTCCACGCATAAGGGGCGACGAGAGGTTTCTGTTGGTCGCTATACATTGGTTGTATGGTGGGGGTCTGGGGTTCAACTCCCACTGTAGGGTTCGAGTACGGTAACCGTGACGACGACGGGGTAGGCGTACGTGTTTCCTGAAGAGGTCCGCGTGGGGCCCCAGCGCGTGGGGGTCCGCCTCCCGGATGAACCAGACCACGTCCTCCACGGACCAGGACGACGGGTCCTTCTGGGGCGGGCCCTTAGTGTCTGGGCCTCCTGGGGCCCCCGTAGGCTAGAGAAAGAGACAGGGACAGACAGGTGTGTGGGAGGGGGAGAGAGAGAGGTAGAGAGAGACAGACAGGTGTGTGTGTGTGTGTGTGTGTGTGTGTGTGTGTGTGTGTGTGTGTGTTTCAATTGATTGTTGGTCTGATAGGAAATGTTTGTTTTGTTATTTATTAGATGAAAGGAAGCTAAGCCTTTCCTTCAGAAATGCAGATTTGACTGAATGAATCCACGATTAACATAACTACTTCATAAATCTCTTTACACATTAATTGTTTGCATTTAAAAACCCTTTGGCAGAGCATGATCGAAGGCATTGTGGAAGCTCTAATCAAGTGAAGTTGAAAAGTGACGTTTTGTGACAGGAATCAGTTTAATGCTTGGATGAATTCCACAATTTTTCAGCTTTTTTATTAGGTCAGAGTCAGAGGGAGAGATTTTAAGTGATTGAGGCGATAAAATATTTTTCCCAATCATAAATTATGATTTATTTGAAGGCTCCCCAATTGATCTGAAATTCTAACATCTGAGAAGAACTCTGCTCATTTATAACCTCTCACCTTCCCTGTCCCATCCTGCAGTATCCAGGAACCACAGAACCCTGTGAACCCAAACCTGTCTTGGTCATGTCCAGAAGGCAGGCTCACTCAGTGTTTAGGTGGGTCTCCTATCGTACCGATCTTGTTTTTCCCTTCTTTACGGCACCAACCCACATCATGGTTACACACAATGTGTGTGTGGTGTGTGTGTGTGTGTGTGTGTGTGTGTGTGTGTGTTCAAGCACACAATGGTAAATCCTGTCGTCTTTCTTTTCCGCTTTTATGACAATTATCGGAAAATAGTTACTTTATTTTTAACGCACAAAATCTCCCGTCGATCGTGGCTGAGAATGAGCACATGAAAGGTAAGAATATGAAAGATGAATGCATGAAGGACGAGCACGTTAAAGGTGAGCACATGGAAGGTGATATAACTACTTCTGCGTTTGGTTGCTCTGCTACGGAGTTACTGGGAACCATCGCCCCTCCCTGTGCACACATCTCACCTGCCGGCTGGTGTCGAGTATTTTTAGGAACTATGTCCTAAATCTACGTCAATTCACGGGTGTTACGGGCGGTCCTCCCGGAGAACAGAAAGTTTTGTGAACAACCACCCCCATCTCCTAAACATCCATGAACTCGGATTCATCAGTCCCTCCAGGAAAACGCGATTATGCGATCGCATAATTCAACGCATAATCAGCGAAAGTCTGCATATTCATGCAGGGGCCGCATTTTTTCAAATATGCTGCACTTTCACCGCATAAATTGCAGATTTCCGCGCAAAATATTGATTTCGTAATCCCTGCATTTTTGTTGCAATAAAGTCACATAAATCTTAGCAGAAAGTTGAAAAATGTTGCGTTTACTTCACACAAGAGCAGCATTTCCCCCTGTTGCCATGGGAAAGTTATGAAGTGACGTAATTACGTGACGTGAACGTCATCGAAAAGCTGCATTTTTCGCAAGTTCCCGCAATTTTTGCAAGTTCCCGCAATTTCATTTTCAACGTGCCTCATAATCAAGGATTCTGGCCGCAACAATCACAAAAAAACGCCACATTTTTCTGGATGGTCTGATTCATTTGTCCTGTAGAACGTCTTTGCAGTACTGCCGGGGCGGCATGGGGCTCAGGGGGTACAGCGGGTTGGCTGGCAACCGGAAAGTTGCTCGTTCAATCCCAGGCCCCTCCTAGAGGGTCGAGGTGTCCCTGAGCAAGGCACCTCACCTGACCGTCCCCGGCGAGCTGGCTGCCGCCCTGCATGGTTTACTCTGCCGTAGGTGTGTGAATGTGTGCACGTGTGGGAATGTTCGGCAATGTTGTGAAGCGCTTTGAGTGGCCACTGGTAAGAAAAGCGCCGTTTAAATGCAGTCCATTTACCAGCTGTCCCGTTTTTCCAGGATAGTGGAGGGGCGGAGAGGCTCACCTGTCCTCTGCTTCTCCTGGAGGGTGGCGGGTGGGGGTCCTGGAGGATGGAGGGGCTATGGAGTGTGGAAGGTGGAGGGTCTCACCTGTCCGGTTGTTCTCCTGGAAGGAGGAGGGGCTGCTGGCCGACTGCCGCGCGCCGCCGGAGAACTGCTGTGATGGGCCACGGAAGCCGTAGGAGGACTTTGGCGAGTAGGAGGAGCTTATGGAGTTGAAGGCGGAGTCCCCGGGGTCCACAGAGTAGCGCTTGGCCTCGGACTGGTCCATGTGGTACTCCTCCGTCATGGAGGTTTCTGCCGGGAGAAAGGCGTGGATGGATGGATGGATGGGTGGATCCATCCTCTCCATCTCTCTATCCATCGGTCTGTTCTCTCTATCCATCTCTTTCTCCATCGCTCTATCCATCTCTCTATCCATCTCTCTATCCATCTCTCCATCTCTCTATCCATCTCTCTATCAATCTATCCATCTCTCTCTCTCCTCTCTATCCATCTCTCCATCTCTCTCTCCACCTCTCTATCCATCTCTCCATCTCTCTCTCCACCTCTCTATCCATCTCTCCATCTCTCTCTCCACCTCTCTATCCATCTCTCCACTCTCTCTCTCCACCTCTCTATCCATCTCTCCATCTCTCCTCTCCCACCTCTCTATCCATCTCTCCATCTCTCTCTCCACTCTCTATCCATCTCTCCATCTCTCTCTCCACCTCTCTATCCATCTCTCCATCTCTCTCCTCCTCTCTATCCATCTCTCCATCTCTCTCTCCACCTCTCTATCCATCTCTCCATCTCTCTCTCCACCTCTCTATCCATCTCTCCATCTCTCTCTCCACCTCTCTATCCATCTCTCATCTCTCTCTCCTCCTCTCTATCCATCTCTCCATCTCTCTCTCCACCTCTCTATCCATCTCTCCATCTCTCTCTCCACCTCTCCATCTCTCTCTCCACCTCTCTATCCATCTCTCCATCTCTCTCCTCCTCTATCCATCTCTCCATCTCTCTCCTCCTCTATCCATCTCTCCATCTCTCTCCTCCTCTATCCATCTCTCCATCTCTCCACCTCTATCAATGTCTCTAATCCCTCCATTACTAGCCATCTCTCCATGTCTCTATCCATCTCTCTAACTCTCGATGTCAGTCCCTAGGTCTGGTGGGGGGGGGGGGGGGGGGGGGGGGGGGGGGTGGAGGGCTAGGTAGGTCTCTAGGTCTGAGGGGTTTAGGTCTCTAGCCCGATGGGTGGGCTTTAGGTAGGGCTCTATGTCCTAGGTCTGATGGGTGAAGGTCTGATGGGTTTAGGTCTCTAGGTCTGATGGGTTTAGGTCTCTAGGTCTCTAGGTCTGATGGGTGAAGGTCTCTAGGTCTCTAGGTCTGATGGGTTTAGGTCTCTAGGTCCCTAGGTCTGATGGGTGAAGGTCTCTAGTCTGATGGGTTTAGGTCTCTAGGTCCCTAGGTCTGATGGGTGAAGGTCTCTAGGTCTCTAGGTCTGATGGGTGAAGGTCTCTAGGTCCCTAGGTCTGATGGGTGAAGGTCTCTAGGTCTCTAGGTCTGATGGGTGAAGGTCTCTAGGTCTCTAGGTCTGATGGGTTTTGAGGTCTCTAGGTCCCTAGGTCTGATGGGTGAAGGTCTCTAGGTCTCTAGGGTCTGATGGGTGAAGGTCTCTAGGTCTCTAGGTCTGATGGGTTTAGGTCTCTAGGTCCCTAGGTCTGATGGGTGAAGGTCTCTAGGTCTGATGGGTTTAGGTCTCTAGGTCCCTAGGTCTGATGGTGAAGGTCTCTAGGTCCTAGGTCTGATGGGTGAAGGTCTCTAGGTCTCTAGGTCTGATGGGTGAAGGTCTCTAGGTCTCTAGGTCTGATGGGTTTAGGTCTCTAGGTCCCTAGGTCTGATGGGTGAAGGTCTCTAGGTCTGATGGGTTTAGGTCTCTAGGTCCCCTAGGTCTGATGGGTGAAGGTCTCTAGGTCCCTAGGTCTGATGGGTGAAGGTCTCTAGGTCTCTAGGTCTGATGGGTTTAGGTCTCTAGGTCTCTAGTCTGATGGTTTAGGTCTCTAGGTCCCTAGGTCTGATGGGTGAAGGTCTCTAGGTCCCTAGGTCTGATGGGTGAAGGTCTCTAGGTCTCTAGGTCTGATGGGTGAAGGTCTCTAGGTCTCTAGGTCTGATGGGTGAAGGTCTCTAGGTCTGATGGGTGAAGGTCTCTAGGTCCCTAGGTCTGATGGGTTTAGGTCTCTAGGTCTCTAGGTCTGATGGGTGAAGGTCTCTAGGTCCCTAGGTCTGATGGGTGAAGGTCTCTAGGTCTCTAGGTCTGAGGGGTTTAGGTCTCTCCTCTGGTGGGTGGGCTCTAGGTATTCTCTAGGTCTGGTGGGTGTAGGGCTCTCCTCTGTGGGTGGGCTCTAGGTATTCTCTAGGTCTGGTGGGTGTAGGGCTCTCCTCTGGTGGGTGGGCTCTAGGTATTCTCTAGGTCTGGTGGGTGTAGGGCTCTCGGTGCAGCAGGTCTGCGTACCGTCAGAGTGGTAGGACCCCCCACTGTGCGGGCCGAGGGGCTGGTCGCTGAACAGGTTCTCGCAGTGCAGGCTGCGGCAGAGCTTCTTCAGGAAGCGCAGCACGTACCCGATGCTGTTGACCACCGGCAGGCTGAGCAGGTGCTGCTTGCCGTCGAACGTGGCTGGGGACCAGAATGAGCACATGAAAGGTGAATACATGGAGGATGAGCACATGAAAGATGAGCACATGAAAGATGAATACATGAAAGAAGACAACATGAAAGATGAGCACATGACAGATGAGCACATAAAAGACGAGCCCATGAAAGATGAGAATACATGAAAGATGAGCACATGAAGATGAATACATGAAAGATGAATACATGAAAGAAGAGAACATGAAAGAAGAGAACATGAAAGATGAGCGCATGAAAGATGAGCACATGGAGGAGAGGAGAGAGAAGAGAGGAGAGAGAAGAGAGAGTAGAGGAGAGAGCAGAGAGGAGAGAGAAGAGAGAAGAGAGGAGAGAGAAGAGAGAAGAGAGAAGAGAGGAGAGAGAGTAGAGAGAGAGAGGAGAGAGGAGAGAGAAGAGAGAAGAGAGAAGAGAGAGTAGAGGAGAGCAGAGAGGAGAGAGAAGAGAGAAGAGAGGAGAGAGAAGAGAGAAGAGAGAAGAGAGGAGAGAGAGTAGAGGAGAGAGGAGAGAGGAGCAGAGAGATTGTGGAGAGGAGGGAAGAAAGGGGAGAGCGGGGGGAGAGGAGAGAGAGAGGGGAAAAAGGAGAGAGGGGAGGCGAGAGTAG